>NC_071999.2:10994425-11297228 GCF_028885655.2 Pongo abelii
TCCTTTCCATTCCACTCCACTCCACTCCATTCCACTCTACTCCACTCAATTCCATTCCACTCCACTCCACTCCATTCCATTCCATTCCATTCCACTCCAGTCCATTCCACTCCACTCCCCTCCATTCCATTCAACTCCACTTCACTCCACTCAATTCTACACCTTTCCATTCCACTCCACTCCAGTCCATTTCATTCCACTGCAGTCCAAACCATGCAACTCCACTCCTTTGCACTCCACTCCACTCCTTTCCATTTCATTCCATTCCACTCCATTGTGTTCCATTCCTTTCTTTGGACAGGATCTCACTCTGTAACCAATCCTGGTGTGCAGTGGCACAATCTCAGCTTACATTTCATTTCACCATTCCATTGCAGTCCATTCTATTCGATTCCATTCCACTGCAAACCACTCCACTCCACTCAATTCCAATCCACTCCACACTCATCCATTCCATGCCATTCCATTTTAATCCCTTCCATTCGACTCCTTTCTTTCAACAGGATCTTCCTCTGTCGCAAAGGCTGAAAAGCAGTGTCAAAATCGAAGCACACATTTCTTCATTCCATTCCATTCCGTTCCATTCTAATCCACTACACTCCACCCAACTCCACACCATTCCATTCCACTCGACTCCATTCCACTCCACTTCACTTCATTCCATTCCATTCCACTCCACTCCACTCCATTCCATTCCACTCCACTCATTTCCATTCCACTCCACTCCATTCAATTCCACTCCACTCCTCTCCATTCAATTCCTTTCAACTCCACTGCATTCCATTCCATTCCACTCCACTCCACTCCACTCCATTCCCTTCCACTCCACTCCGTTCCATTCCACTCCACTCCACTCCATTCCATTCCTTTCCACTCCACTGCATTCCATTGCACTGCACTCCTCTCCATTCGATTCCATTCCAGTCCATTCCACTCCATTCCATTCCACTACACTGCATTCCATTCCACTCCACTCCACTCCTTTCCATAGAGCCCCATTCCATTCCGTTACAATCCACTCCATTCCATTCCCTTCCACTGCATTCCATTCCATTCCCTCCACTCCATTCCATTCCATTCCATTGCAGTCTATTCCACTCCATTCCATTCCACTCCACTCCATTACATTCCACTCCATTCCACTCCTTTCCATTACATTCCACTCCATTCCAGCCCACTCCACTCCATTCCACTTCAGTCCAATCCACTCCACTCCACTCCATTCCATTGCACTCCACTGCATTTCACTCCACTCCATTGCATTACATTCCACTAAACTCCATTCCATTCCACTCCACTCAATTCCATTCCACTCCACTCCATTCCATTCAACTCCACTCCACTCCATTCCATTCCATACCAATCCATTCCACTTCTTTCAATTCTACTCCACCCCTTCCACTCCACTCCATTCCATTCCATTCCACTCCGCTCCACTCGACTCCATTCCACTCAACTTCATTCCTCTCCATTCTATTCCACTCCATTCTATTCCACTCCACTCAAATCCACTCCACTCCAATCTACTCCACTCCTTTTCAATCCACTTCATTCCACTCCACTCCACTCCATTCCAATCCACTCCACTCCGCTCAATTCCATTCCACTCCACTCCATTCCATTCCATTCCATTCCACTCCATTCCATTCCATTCCATTCCACTCCTCACCATTTCATTGCACTCCACTAAATTCCAGTCCTTTCCATTCCAATCTGCTCCATTCCATTCCACTCCACTCCATTCCATTCCACTCCACTACACTCCATTCCACTACACTCCATTCCATTACATTCCTTTCTTTCCACAGGACCTCAGTCTGTCACAAAGGCTGGAGTGCAGTGGCACAGTCTCAGCCCACATTTGTATTCACCATTCTATTGCAATCCATTCCATCCAATTCCATTCCATTCTATTTCTCTCCACTCCATTCCCTTCAAGTTCATTCCATTCCATTCCACTCCACTGAATTCCACTCCACTCCATTCCGTTCCATGCCACTCCACTCCATTCCATTCCATTCCAGTCTATTCCACTCCATATCATTCCACTGCACTCCATTCGATTCCATTCCATTCCACTCCAGTCCAATCCACTCCCCTCCACTTCACTCCTTTCCATTCCACTCCATGGCATTCCAATCCATTCCACTCTACTCCATTCCATTCCACTCCACTCCACTCCATTCTATGCAATTCCACTCCTCTCCACTCCATTCCATTCTTGTCCAGTCCATTCCACTCCATTCCACTCCACTGCACTCCATTCCATTCCACTCCATTCCACTCCAGTCCAATCCACTCCACTCCACTTCATTCCTTTCCATTCCACTCCATGGCATTCCAATCCATTCCACTCCACTCCATTCCATTCCACTCCACTCCACTCCATTCCATTTCAATCCAATCCATTCCACTCCATTCCCTTCCACTCCACTCCATTCCATTCCACTCCTTTCCACTCCATTCCTTTCCATTCCACTCCAGTCCTCTCCATTCCTTTCTACTCCATTCGGTTCCACTCCTTTCCATTCCACTCAGCTCAACTCCACTCCACTCCACTCCTCTCCAATCCTTTCCAGTCCACTCCATTCCACTGCACTCCACTACATGGCAATCCACTCCACTCCACACAATTCCATTCGCCTCCAATGCATTCCATTCCATTCCATTCTGTTCCACTCCTCTCCATTTCATTCCACCACACTCCATTCCTCTCCATTCCTTTCCAATCCGCTCCTTTCCCTTCCACTCTGCTCCATTCCATTCCACTCCACTACACTCCTTTCCATTCCAATACCTTCCACTCCACTCCTCTTCACTCCAGTCCACTCCACTCCACTCCATTCCACTGCACTCCACTCCAGTCCACTCCAATCACTCCATTCCTTTCCATTCCACTGCATTACATTCCATTCCTCTATTACCACATGATCTCACTCTGTCAGAATTTCTGAGGTGCAGTGGCACAATCTCAGCCCACATTTCTTTTCCCCATTCCATTGCATTCCGTTCCATCCCATTCCATTACATTCTATTTCACTCCACTCCACTCCACTCCATTCCATTCCACTCCTTTCCAGGCCAAATCGACTCCATTCCACTCCACTCCACTCCACTCCATTCCATTCCATTCTATTCCATTCCACACCATTGCATTACATTCCTTTTTTTTGACAGGTTATCACTGTGAAACTCAGGCTGGAGTGCAGTGGTCCAATTTCAGGTCACAGTGCATGTCAACTTTTCATTGCATTGCATTCTGTTCCATTGCATTCCATTGCATTCCTTTCCATTCCATGCCATTACTTTCCATTCCAATCCATTCCATTCCATTCCTCTCCGTTTCACTCCACTCAACTTCACTCCACTACGTTCCATTAAGTTCAATTCTATTCCACTCCAGTCTACTTCTCTCCACTCCACTGCACTCAACTCCACTCCATTCTACTCCATCCCATTCCATTCCACTCCGTTCCACTGCACTCGACTCCACCCCACTCCACTCCAATTCACTCAATTCCATTCCTTCCCATTCCATTCCTCTCTATTCCACTCCACTCCACTTCACTCCACTCCACTCCAGTCAACTCCATTCTATTCCATTCCTTTCCACTTCATTCCATTCCATTCCTTTCTTTCGAGAGTATCTCACTCTCTCATCAAGTCTGTAGCGCAGTGGCACAATCTCAGCTCACATTCCATTCCGTTCCATTCTGTACCATTCCGTTCCGTTCCATTCCGCTTCTCTCTAATCTGCTCCATTACATTCCAATCCATTCCATCCCATTCCAAACCATTCCGTTCCATTCCACTCAATTCCACTCTTATCCCCTCTAATACATTCCATTCCATTATATTCCATTTCATTCCCTTCCACTCCTTTCTTTCAAGACGTCACCGTCTGTCATACAAGCTGTAGAGCAGTGGCACAATCTCAGCACATGATTCTTCATTCCGTTCCGTTATGTTGCATTCTATTCCATTCCGTTCCGTTCCGTTCCACTTCACTCCACTACATTCCATTACATCCGATTCCATTCTTCTCTATTCCACTCCTCTCCACTCCACTGTACTCTACTCCACTCCCTTCCATTCTATCCCCTTCCATTCCACTCCATTCTTCCGCACTCCACTCCAACCCACTCCACTCCTATTCATTCCACTCCATTCCATCCCTCTGCTTTCCACTCCACTCCACTTCACTCCACTCCAGTCCAGTCCACTCCATTCCATTCCATTCCACAGAATTTCATTCCATTCCTTACATTCGAGAATATCTCACTCTTTAACCCAGTCTGGAGTTCAGTGGCACAATCTCAGCTCACATTTCGTTATTCCATTCAATTCAATTCCATTCCATTCCTTTTCATTCCATTCCATTGCATTCCATTGCATTGCATTGCATTCCATTCCATTCCAATCCATTGCATTCCATTCCACTCCTTTCCATTACATTCCACTCCATTCCACTTCATTCCAATCCACTCCACTCCTTTCCACTCCACTCCATTCCTCTCCACTCCACTCCAATGCACTCCACTCCTTTCCACTCCACTCTACTCCATTCCACTCCACTCCACTCCTTTCCACTCCACTCCATTCTATTCCACTCCACTTCATTCCATTCCACTCCACTCCATTCCATTCAACTCCATTCCATTAAACTCCATTCCACTCCATTCCATTCCACTCCACTCCATTCCATTTCATTCCACTCCACTCCACTCCATTCCATTGCACTGCATTCCATTCCATTTCATTCTTCTCCATTCCATTCCCCTCCACTCCATTCCATTCCATTCCAGTCCATTTCATTCCATTCCATTCCACTCCACTCCACTCCATTCCATTCCTTTCCACTCCACTCCATTCCATTCCACTCCACTCCACTCCATTCCATTCCATTCCATTCCACTCCACTCCATTCCATTCCGCTCCTCTCCACTCCATTGAATTCCATTCCAGTCCATTCCGCTCCATTCCATTCCACTGTACTCCATTTGATTCCACTCTATTCCACTCCAGTCCAATCCACTCCACTCCACTTCACTCCATTCCATTCCTCTCCACGGCATTCAAATCCACTCCACTCCATTCCATTCCATTCCATTCCATTCCACTCCACTCCATTCCATTCCATTCCATTCCACTCCACTCCATTCCATTTCAATCCAATCCATTCCACTCCATTCCCTTCCACTCCACTCCATTTCATTCCGCTTCTTTCCACTGCATTCCATTCCATTCCACTCCACTCCACTCCATTCCATTCCACTCCACTCCACTCCACTCCACAACTCTCCAATGCTTTCCAGTCCACTGCATTCCACTGCACTCCACTACACGACACTCCACTCCACTCCACTCAATTCCATTCCCCTCCACTGCATTCCATTCCGTTCCATTCCATTTCACTTCTCTCCATTTCATTCTACTCTACTGCATTCCATTCCATTCCACTCCAATCCGCTCCATTCTCTTCCACTCCACTCCATTCCATTCCCCTCCATTCCACTACTTTCCATTCCAATACATTCCACTCCACTCCACTCCACTCCATTCCACTGCACTCCACTCCAGTCCACTCCACTCCATTCCATCCCATTCCACTCCATTCCATTCCATTCCTTTCTTTTCACAGGATCTGACTCTGTCACAAATTATGGAGTGCAGTGGCACAATCTCAGCCCACATTTCTTTTCCCCATTCCATTGCATTCCGTTCCATCCCATTCCATTCCATTCTATTTCACTCCCCTCCACTCCACTCCATTCTATTCCACTCCTTTCCAATCGATTCGACTCCATTCCACTCCACTCCTCTCCACTCCACTCCATTCTATTCCACTCCATTCCAATCGATTCGACTCCATTCTACTCCACTCCTATCCACTACACTCCACTCCACTCCAATCCACTCCATTCCATTCCATTCTACTCCATTTCACTCCATTGCATTCCATTTCTTTCTTTCGATAGGTTATCACTGTGAAACTCAGGCTGGAGTGTAGTCGCCCAATTTCAGGTCACATTACATGTCAACTTTTCATTGCATTGCATTCTGTTCCATTGCATTCCATTGCATTCCATTCCATTCCATTCCTTGCCATTCCTTTCTATTCCAATCCATTCCATTCCACTCCGTTCAACTCCACTCCACTCCACTACATTCCATTAAATCCGATTCTCTTCCACTCCATTCCATTCCTTTCCACTCCACTGCACACAACTCCACTCCATTCCACTCCATCCCATTCAATTCCACTCCATTCCACTGCACTTGACTCCACCCCACTCCACTCCACTTCATTCAATTCCATTCCTTCCCATTGCATTCCTCTCTATTCCACTCCACTCCACTTCACTCCACTCCACTCCACTCCAGTCCACTCCTTTCTATTCCATTCCTTTCCACTTCACTCCATTCCATGCCTTTCTTTCGAGAGTATCTCACTCTGTCACCAAGCCTGTAGTGCAGTGGCAGAATCTCAGCTCACATTCCATTCCGTTCCATTCTGTTCCATTCTGGTCCATTCCATTCTGCTTCTCTCTAGTCTGCTCCATTCCATTCCAATCCATTCCATTCCATTCCATTCCATCCCATCCCATTCCATCCCATCCCATCCCATCCCATTCCATTCCATTCCATTCCATTCCATTCCATTCCAATCGATTCCACTCTGATCCCCTCTAGTACATTCCATTCCATTCCATTCCCATCCACTCCTTTCTTTCGACAGGTCACCCCGTGTCATACAAGCTGTAGCGCAGTGGCACAATCTCAGCACATATTTCTCCATTCTGTTTCATTATGTTGCATTCTATTCCATTCCGTTCCATTATGTTCCACTGCACTCCACTGCACTAAATTCCATTACATCCGATTCCATTCTCCTCCATTCCACTCCTCTCCACTCCACTGCACTCTACTCCACTCCGTTCCACTCCAACCCCTTCCATTCCACTGCATTCTTCCTCACTCCACTCTACCCCACTCCACTCCACTTCATTCCACTCCATTCCATCCGATTCCATTCCTCTCCTTTCCACTCCACCCCACTTCACTCCACTCCACTCCAGTCCACTCTATTCCATTCCATTCCATTCCACTCCCCTGAATTTCATTCCATTCCTTACATTCGGGAACATCTCACATTGTAATCAAGCCTGGAGTTCAGTTTCACAATCTCAGCTCACATTTCGTTATTCCATTTAATTCCACTACATTCCATTCCTTTTCATTCTGTTCCATTGCATTCCATTGCATTCCATTCCATTCCATTCCATTCCATTGCATTGCATGCCATTCCATTCCATTCCACTCCATACCATTCCATTCCATTCCATTCCATTCCAATCCATTGAATTCTATTCCACTCCTTTCCATTAATTTCCACTCCACTCCACTCCATTCCAATCCACTCCACTCCTATCTACTCCACTCCATTCCTCTTCACTCCACTGCAATCCACTCTACTCCATTCCACTCCACTCTACTCCATTCCACTCCATTCCACTCATTTCCACTCCACTCCCTTCCATTCCACTACACTCCATTCCATTCCATTCCACTCCACACCATTCCTTTCCACTCCACTCTATTCAATTCCATTCTATTCCATTCCATTCCACTCAAACCCACTCCGCTCCACACCAATCCATTCCATTCCATTCCTTTGCATTCCATTCCACTCGTTTCTTTCCCCAGTATCTCCCTCTGTCACAGGGCTGTAGCGCATTGGCACAATGGCAACACACATTTCTCCATTCCATTCCATTCCGTTCTGTTCCTTTCTATTCTGTTCCATTCCACTCCATTCCACTCCACTCTACTCCACTGCACTATATTCCATTACATTCGATTCCTTTCCACTACATTCCACTCACCTCCACTCCACTGTACTCCACTCCATTCCATTCCATTCCACTCCACTCCATTCCATTCCACTCCATTCCGTTCCATTCCATGCCATTCCATGCCATTCCACTCTTCTCCATTCCATTCCACTCCATTCCATTCCATTCCATCCCATTATACTCATCTCCATTCCATAACACTCCACTCCAATCCATTCTACTCCACTCCATTCCATTCCACTCCACTCCATTCCTTTCCCCTCCACTCCATTCCACTCCATTCCCTGCCACTCCACTCCAATCCACTTCACTCCTTCCCATTCCACTCAAGTCCACTCCATTCCACTCCACTCCATTCCGTTCCACTCCACTCCATTCCATTCCACTCCAATCCTCTCCATTCGACTCCACTCCTATCCATTCCACTCCACTCCATTCCATTGCACTCAACTCCACTCCATTCCACTCCACTCCATTTGATTCTACTCCATTCCATTCCATTCCAGTTCATTACTTTCTTTCCACAGGATCCCACTGTGTCACAAATGCTTGAGTGCAGTGATACAGTCTCAGCTCACATTTCTTTTCATCATTCCATTGCATTCCATTCAATCCCATTCCATTCCATTCTATTTCACTCCACTCCACTCCACTCCATTCCATCCCACTCCATCCCACTCCATTCCACTCCATTCTACTTTATTCCAATTCACTCCAATCCTATCCACTCCAATTCATTCCATTCCATTCCTATCCATTCCACTCCATTCCATTCCACTCTATTGCATTCCATTCCACTCCATTCCATTCCACACTATTCCACTCCTTTCCATTCCATTCCACTCTATTCCACTCCATTTCATTCCATTCCACTGAACTCTACTCCAATCCAGTCCACTCCACTCCATTCCATTGCACTGCGTTCCATTCCTCTCAACCCCACTCAACTTCACTCCATTCCACTCCACTCCATCCCATTCTACTAGATTCCATTCCATTCCTTTCCACACCACTCCATTCCACTGAACTCCTTTCCAATCCATTTCACTGAACTCCACTCCACTCCATTCCAGTCCACTCCAATCCTTTCTATTCCATCTGATTCCATTCCATTTCACTCCACTCTTTTCCACCCTACTCCTCTCAATTCTACTCCACTCCACTCCACTCCTCTCCACTTCATTCCATTCCATTGCACTCAACTCCACTCCATTCCACTCCTCTCCACTTCATTCCATTCCATTGCACTCAACTCCACTCCATTCCACTCCACTTCATTCGATTCTACTCCATTTCATTGCATTCCTCTCTATTGCAGTTCATTACTTTCTTTCCACAGGATCTCCTCTGTCACAAATGCTGGAATGCAATGAAACTGTCTCAGCTCTCATTTCTTTTCACCATTCCATTGCATTCCATTCCATCCATTCTATTCCATTCTATTGCACTCCACTACACTCCACTCCATTCCATTCCACTCCATCCCATTCCATTCGACTCCATTCCAGTTCACTCCAATTCCCTCCACTCCAATCCACCCCAATTCATTCCATTCTATTCCTATCCATTTCACTCCATTCCATTCCACTGTACTGCATTCCATTCCACTTCATTCCACTCCACTCTATTCCACTCAGTTCCATTCCATTCCACTCTGTTACATTCCATTCCACTGCACTCCACTCCAATCCACTCCACTCCACTTAATTCCACTCCATTCCATTGCACTCCATTCCATTCCACTCCACCCCATTCAACTCCACTCCATTCCACTGCACTCCATTCCATTCCACTAGACTCCATTCCATTCCTTTCCACTCCACTCCATTCCACTGAACTCCATTCCAATCCATTTCAGTCTTCACTCCATTCCAGTCCACTCCACTCCTTTCCATTCCATCTCATTCCATTCCATTTCACTCCACTCTTTTCCACTCCACGCCAATCAATTCCACTCCACTCCACTCCATTCCCCTCCACTCCACTCCATTCCACTCCACCCCACTACCAGCCACTCCATTACATTCCATTCCACTCCACTTCATTCTTTTCCACTCCAGTCAATTCCATTCCACTCCACTCCACTCCACTCCATTCCACTCCATTCCATTGCACTCCACTCCTGTCCATTCCATTCCACGCCACTCCATTCTATTCCACTCCATTCTTTTCCACTCCACTCCACTCCAATCCATTTCAATCCGTTCCACTACATTCCATTCCATTCCGTACTTTTTACAGGATCTCCCTCTTTCACCCAGGATTGTGTGAAGTGGCAGAATCTCAGGTCACATTTCTTTTCACCATTCCATTCTATTCCATTCCTTTCCATTCCATTCCATTCCATTCCATTTTATTCCACTGCACTCCACTCCACTCCTATCCATTTTTTGCCATGCTTTTCCAATCCCTTCTAGTCCACTCCTTTCTTTCAACAGGATCTCCATCTGTCACACAAGCTGCAGCAGAGTGGAAAAATCTAAGCGCACATTTCTTCATTCCATTCCATTCAATTCCATTTCACTCCACTCCACTCCACTCCAATCCATTCCACTCAACTCCGCTCCACTCTATTCCATTCCACTCCACTCCTTTCCACTCCACTCCACTTCATTTCTTTCTGCTTGAATCCATTCCAGTTCACTCCACTCCACTGCATTCCGTTCCACTCCATTCCATTCCAATCAATTCCACACCACTCCATTCCATTCCTTTTCACTCCATTCCATTCCCTTCCACTCGACTCCATTCCATTCTACTCCAGTCCATTTCACTCCATTCCATTCCACTCCACTCCATTCCACTCCACTTCATTCGACTACATTCCATTCCACTCCACTCCATTCCAATGAACTCCATTCCACTCCACTCAACTATATTCCGTTCCATTCCACTCCACTCCATTCCACTAAAATCCACTCCATTCCATTCTTCTCCATTCCATACCATTCTACTCCACACCACTCCATTCCATTCCTTTCCACTCCACTGCACTCCACTCCACTCCTCTCCAACCCATTCTTTTCCATTCCAGCCCAATTCATTCCTTTCCACTCTACTCCATTCCCTTCCAGTCCACTCCTATCCATTCCACGCCATACCATTCCATTTCACTCGTCTCCACTCCACTCCACGACACTCCATTCCATTCCACTCCACTCGATTCCACTCCACTTCTCTCTATTCCACTCCACTCTTCTCCACTCCACTCCATTCCACTCCATTCCATTCCACTCCACTCTAGTGCATTCCATTCCACTCCACTCTATTCCATTCCATTCCTCTCCATTCCACTCGACTGCACTCCATTCCATTTCACCCCACTCCACTCCATTTCCTTCCACTCCACTCCACTCCATTCAATTCTGCTCTCTTACGTTACATTCCATTCCACACCACTCCATTCCATTCCTTTCCTCTCCACTCCGTTTCATTGAAGTTCACTCCATTCCATTCCACTCCACTACATTCCATTCCATTCTATTCCAGTCCATTGCACTACACTCTATCCCACTCCACTCCATTCCATTCCAATCCATTCCACTCCATTACATTCCACTCCATTCCATTCCACTCCAATCCATTCCATTCCACTCCACTCCATAGATCTCCACTCCATTCCATTGCATTCCATTCCATTTAACTCCAATCCCCTCCATTACACTCCACTCCATTCCATTCCACTCCAACCCATTCCAATCCAATCCACTCCCGTCCATACCTCTCCACTCCATTCCATTCCACTCCAACCCATTCCATTCTACTCTACTACAGTTCATTCCACTCCACTCCATTCCATTCCACTCTACTCCATTCCATTCCAATCCGTTCGATTCCACTCCACTCCATTCCATTCCATTCCGTTCCATTCCACTCCACTCCTTTCCACTGCACTGCATTCCATTCCACTCCACTCCATTCCATTCCATTCCGTTCCATTCCACTCCACTCCTTTCCACTGCACTGCATTCCATTCCACTCAACTCCTTTCCACTCCACTACACTCCACTACACTCCATCCTACTCCACTCTATTCCATTCCACTCCATTCCATTCCATTCCACTCCCTCCACTGCATTTCACTCCACTCCACTGCGTTCCACTTCACTCCATTCCATTCCACTCCATTGCATTCCACTCCACCCCATTCCATTCCACTCCACTCCACTCCATTTCACTCCAATCCACTCCGTTCAACTCCACTCAATTCCATTCCATTCCATTCCATTCCATTCCACTCCATTGCATTCCAATCTACTCCATTCCTTTCAATTCCACTCCACTCCATTCCACTCCACTCCGTTCCACTCCCCTCAATTCCACTCCACTCACTTCATTCCACTCTACTCCACTCCACTTCGTTCCATTTCATTCCAATCCATTCCTTTCCATTCCTTTTTTGCACAGCATCTCACTCTAACAATGGCTGAAGTGCAGTGTCACAATCTCAGCTCACAGTTCTTTTCACCATTCCATTGCATTCCATTCCACACCATTCCATTCCATTCTATTTCACTCCACTTCACTGCACTCCACTCCATTCCATTCCACCCCATTGCACTCCATTCGACTCCATTCCACTCCATCCCACTCCACTCCACTCTACTCAACTCCACTCCACTCCAATGCAATCCATTCCATTTCACTCCATTGTGTTCCATTCCTTTCTTTCAACAGGATATCACTGTGTCACCCAGGCTGGAGTTTTGTGGCACAATCTCAGCTAACATTGGATGTCAACTTTCCATTGCATTGCATTGTATTCTATTGCCAGCCATTGCATTTCATTCCAATAAATTGCATTTCATTCCAATAAATTACATTTCATTTCATTCCATTCCATTCCGTTCTATTCCATTATATTTCATTCGATTCCATTCCATTGAAACCCATTCCGTTCCACTCCACTCCCCTCCACTGCACTATATTCCATTACATCCGATTCCACTCCACTCCATTCCACTCCTCCAGACACCACCACACTCCACTCCTCTCCATTCAACTCCAACCCATTCCATTACGCTCCATTACACGGCACTCCACTGCACCCCACTCCACTTCACTTCATTCCATTCCGTTCCATCCCATTCCATTCCTCTCCACTCCACTCTACTCCACTCCAGTCCACTCAACACCAGTCCACTCCATTCTATTCCATTCCATTCCACTACGTTCCATTCCATTCCTTTCCTTGGAGAGTATCTCACTCTCTCACACAGCCTGGAGCACAATGGCACAATCTTAGCTCACATTCCATTCCATTCCATTCCATTCTGCTTCACTCCACTCCCCTCCAATCCTCTCCATTCCATTCCTTTCCATTCCATTCCATTCCATTCCATTCCATTCCACTCCTTTCCATTACATTCCATTCCATTCCACTGAATTTCACTTCACTCCACACCAATGCATTCCATTCCAATCCTCTCTTTTCTTTCAACAGGATCTCCTTCTGTCACACAGCTTATAGTGCAGTGGCACAACCTGCACACACATTTCGCCATTCCATTCCATTCCGTTCCATTCTGTTCCATTCTGTTCGATTCCATTCCATTCCGTTGTGCTCCATACCAGTCCACTAAAATGCATTCCATTACATCTGATTCCACTCCCCTCCATTCCATTCCTCTAGACTCCACTGAACTCCACTGCACTCAGTACAACTCCATACCATTCCATTCCACTCCATTCCACCGCATTCCAACCCACCCCACTCTACTCCACTTCATTCCCTTCCATTGCATTCCATTCCATTCCTCTCCATTTCACTCCATTCCACTTCACTCCAATCCACTCCACTGCAGTCCACTCCATTCCATTCCATTCTACTGCATTCCATTCTATTCTTTTCTTTCGAGTGTGTCTCACTCTTTCAGCCAGCATGGAGTACAGTGGCACAATCTCAGCTCACATTTCATTATTCCACTCCATTCCCCTCAATTCCACTTCATTTAACTCCACTCCACTCCTCTCCATTCTACTCTATATAATTCCATTCCATTCCATTCCTCTGAATTCCACTCTGCTCCACTCCATTCCGCTCCACTCCAATTCATTCCACTCCACTCCATTCCATTCCACTCCACTCGACTCCATTCTGCTCCACTCCACTCCATTCCACTCCACTCCATTCCATTCCGCTCCACTCCATTCCGTTCCACTCCACTCCATTCCATTCCACTCCACACGATTGCATTCAATTCCACTCCATTCCATTCCACTACACTCCATTCCATTCCACTCCATTCCATTCCACTGCACTCCATTCCATTTCATTCCACTCTATTCCACTCCACTAAATTCTACTCGACCCCACCCACTCCATTCCACTCCACTCCATTCTATTCCACAACACCCATTCCATTCCACTCCACTCCATTCCATTCCACTCCACTTCACTCCACTCCAATCCTTTCCATTCCACTCCACAACATTCCATTCCGTTCCACTCCATTCCATTGCCCACCATTCCATTCCTTTCCAATCCACTCCACTCTACTTCATTCCATTCCATTCCATTCCACTCCACTACAATCCACTCCACTCCACTCCAATCAATTCCACTCCCTCTACTCCACTCCATTCCTGTACACGCCACTCCTTTCCATTCATCCCATTCCATTCCATTCCACTCCACTCCATTCCATTCCAATCCACTGCATTCCATTACACTCCACTCAATTCCATTGTAATCCACTCCACTAGACTCCATTCCATCCTTTCCTTTCCACTCCACTCTAGTCCATTCCATTGCACTCCAGTCTATTCTTTTCAACTCCACTCCTTTGCACTCCACTCTACTCCACTCCACTCCATTTCACTCCTTTTGACTCCATTCCATTCCATTCCTTTCCTTTTTCTGACAGGATCACACTCTGATACCCCTCCTGGTGTGCAGTGGCACAATCTCAGCTCACTTTTCATTTCAACATTCCATTCCATTCCATTGCATTCCATTCCATTCCACTTAGCTCCACTCCATTCCACTCAATTCCACTCCACTCCTCTCCAATCCATTGCATGCTATTCCATTCCAATCCCTTCCATTCAACACCTTTCTTTCGACAGAATCTCCCTCTGTCACACAGGCTCAAGAGAAGTGTCACAATCTCAGCACACATTTCTTCATTCCATTCCATTCCATTCTGTTCCACTCCACTCCACTCCACACCACACCACTAAATTCCATTTCACTCCACTCCAATCCATTCCATACTGCTCCATTCCATTCCACTCCACTCCTTTCCACTCCATTCCATTCCATTCAACTAAACTCCATTCCATTCCACTCCTCTCCACTCCATTCCACTCCACTCCAGTCCATTCGATTCCACTCCATTCCACTGAATTCCACTCCACCGCACTCCACTCCATTCCATTCCACTCTACTGCAATTCATTCCATTCCATTCCACTCCACTCCATTCCATTCCACTTTATTCCGTTCCATTCCACTCCATTGCATTCCACTCCACACTATTCCATTCCATTCCACTCTATTCCATTCTACTCCACTCCATTCCATTCCACTCCACTCAATTCCACTCTACTCCACTCCATTCCACTGCGCTCCATTCCACTGCACTCCATTCCTTTCCTCTCCACTCCATTCCATTCCATTCCACTAAATTCCTTTCCACTCCATTCCACTCCATTCCACTCCACTCCACACCATTCCCTTCCATTCTATTCCATTCCACTCCACTCCACTCCAATCAATTCCACTCCCTCAACTCCACTCCATTCCAGTCCACTCCAGTCCTTTCCATTCCATCCCATTCCATTCAATTACACTGCACTCCATTCCATTCCACTCCACTCCATTCCATTGCACTCCACTACACTCAACTGCATTCCAATCCTCTCTGTTCCACTCCACTGCAGTCCATTCCATTCCAATCCCCTCCATTCCATTCAACTCCACTCCTTTGCACTCCACTCCACTCCACTCCAATCCATTTCATTCCATTCCACTCCCTTCTATTGCATTCCTTTCTTTTGACGGGATCTCACTCTGTCACCCATCCTGGTGTGCATTGGCACAATCAGCTCAATTTTCATTTCACCATTCCAATCCATTTCATTCCATTGCCCTCCTCTCCAATCCACTCAATTCCATTCCACTCCATTCCTTTCCATTCCTTTCTTTCCACAGGATCTCACTCTGTCACAAAGGCCGTACTGCAGTGGCACAAACTCAGCCCACATTTCTTTTCACCATTCTATTGCAACCATTCCATCCCATTCCATTCCATTCTATTTCACTCCACTCCACTCCACTACACTGCATTCCATTCCACTCCATCGCAATCCATTCGACTCCATTCCACTCCACTCCACTCCATTGCATTCCATTCCATTCCATTTCATTCCATTGCATTCCATTCCTTTATTTCAACAGGTTATCACTCTGAGACCTGGGCTGGAGTACAGTGGCCCAATTTCAGCCCAAATTACATGACAACGTTTCATTGCATTCTATCCGTTCCATTGCATTCCATTGCATTCCATTCCATTGTATTCCATTCCATTCCAATCCACTCCGTTCCACTCCACTCCACTCCACTCCATTAAATCCGATTCTATTCCACTCCACTTCAACCCACTCCACTCCACTTCATTCGATTACATTCCATCCCATTCCATTCCTCTCCATTCCACTCCATTTCACTCCCTTCCACTACACTCCACTCCATTATATTCCATTCCTTTCCAATGCATTCCATTCCATTCCTTTTTTTCGAGAGTATCTCACTCTGTCACCAAGTATGTAGCACAGTGGCAAAATCTCATCTCACATTCCATTCCGTTACATAACATTCCATTCCTTTCTGATCTGCTCTCCTTGTTTTCGAGAGTATCTCACTCTGTCACCAAGTATGTAGCACAGTGGCAAAATCTCATCTCACATTCCATTCCGTTACATAACATTCCATTCCTTTCTGATCTGCTCTCCTCCAATCCACTCCATTCCGTTCCATTCCATTCCATTCCATTCCACTCAATTCCACTCCGCTACTTTCCAATCCATTCCATTCCACTTCTTTCTTTCGACAGGATCACCCTATGTCATACAATCTGTAGCTCAGTGGCACAATCTCAGCACACATTTCTCTGTTCTGTCCCATTCCGTGGCTTTCTGTCTCGTTCCGTTCCTTTCCATTCCACTCCACTCCACTACATTCCATTACATCCAATTCCATTCTTCTCCATAACACTCCTCTCCACTCCACACCACTCCACTTCACTCCATCCTATTCCATTCCGCACCATTTCACTGAAGTCCACTCCACCCAAATCCACTCCACTTCATTCCATTCCATTCCATCCCATTTCTTTCCTCTGCATTCCACTCCATTCCACTTCACTCTACTTCACTCCAGTCCACTCCATTCCATTCCATTCCATTTCATTCCACTGCATTCCATTCCATTCCTTACATTCGAGAGTATCTCACTCTGACACCCAGCCTGGAGCGCAGTTGCACAATTTCAGCTCACATTTCTTTATTCCATTCCATTCCATTCCATTGCATTCCATTCCATTGCGTTCCATTCCTTTCCATTGCCTTCCATTGCATACCATTCCATTCCATTCCACTCCTTTCCATTCCATTCCACTCCTCTCCATTATGTTCCACTCCACTTAATTACGTTCTTAGCCACCCCACTCCGTTCCTCTCCACTCCACTCCATTCCACTCCACTCTACTCAATTCCACTCCACTCCATTCCACTCCACTCCACTCTGTTCCACTCCTCTCCACTCCACTTCACTCCGTTTCACTCCACTCCACTCCATTCCAATCCAATCCATTCGATTCTGATCCATTTCATTCCACTCCACTCCACTCCACTCCATTACACCCCATTCTACTCCATTCCATACCATTCCACTCCACTCCATTGCATTCCATTCCACTCCACTCCATTCCATTCCACTCCATTCCATTCCACTACACTCCATTCCAAACCATTCCATTCCACTCCGTTAGGTTCCACTTCACTCCATCCCATTCCACTGCACTCCAATTCCTTCCAATCCACTCCAATCCATTCCACTACACTCCATTCTCTTCCACTCCATTCCACTCCACTCCACTGCACTGCATTCCATTCCACCCCTCTCCACTCCTTTAAACACCAATCCATTCCATTTCACTCCAGTACATTCCATTCCACTCCACTCCGTTCCATTCCATTCCACTCCATTCCATTCCACTCCACTCCCTTCCATTGTTCTGCATTTAACTGCATTCCATTTCATTTCACTCCACTCCACTCCACTGCATTCCACTCCATTCTATTCAACCCCATTCCATTCCAATCCACTCCACTCCTATCCACTCCACTCCATTCCACTCCACTCCTCTCCACTCCACTCTACTTCACCCCATTCCATTACATTCCATTCCATTCCCATGCAGTCCATTACATTCCACCCCATTCTACCCCATTCCATTCCTTTCCATTCCACTCCACGCCAGTGTATTCCACTCCACTCCATTCCAACCCATTCCATTCCACTCCACTCCACTCCATTCCACTCCATTCCATTCCACTTCATTCCATTCCACTCAACTCCACTCTGCTCCACTCCATTCCAGTCCACTACATTCCATTCCACTACATTCCATTCCATTCCTCTCCATTCCATTCCACTCCACACCATTCCATTCCATTCCACTCTACTTCATTCCACTCCACTCCACCCGACTCCATTACATTCCAATCCATTCCACTACACTCGTTTCCACTCAATTTCATTCCATTCAACTCCACTCCATTCCACTCCACTCCATTCCATTCAACTCCACTCCATTCCACTCCACACCACTACACTCCATTCCACTCCACTCGAATCCACTCCACTCCAATCCACTCCACTCCATTCCATTCCATTCCATTCCATTCCTTTCCACTCCACATCATTCCACTCCATTTCATTCCATTCCATTCCACTCCTCTCCATTTCATTCCATTCTATTCCATCCCACTCCACTTCATTCCACTCCACTCCTTTCCTCTCCATTCTATTCCTTTCGACTCCACTCCACGCCATTCCACTCCACTCCATTCTACTCCATTCCATTCCACTCCATTCCACTCCACTCTACTCCGCTTCACGCCATTCTACTCCACTGCATTACATTCCACTCCATTCCATTCCGTTCCACTCCTCTCCAATCCATTATTCTCTATTCCATCCCATTCCACTCCATTCATATCAATTCCACTAAACTCCATTCCGTTCCACTGTACTCCACTCTACTCCATTCCATTCCATTCCAATCCATTCCATTCCACTCCACTCTATTCCATTCTACTCCATTCCACTTCATTCCATTCCATTCCTCGCTACTCCACTCTGTTCCACTCCACTCCATACCACTCTATTGCATTCCATTCCATTCCATTTCCCTAAAATCCACTCCACTCCACTCCATTTCGCTCGCCTCCTTTCCACTCCAGTCCAATCCCCTCCACTCCCCTCCCTTCCGCTCACCTCGATTACACTGCACTCCACTAAACTCCATTCCATTCCAATCCACTCCAATCCATTCCACTCCATTCCTTTCAATTCCATATCACTCCTCTCCATTCCATTCCATTCTCTTCCATTCCACTCCTTGCCATTCCATTCCACTCCAATCCACTCCATACCATTCCATTCCACTCCACTCCACCCGAATCCACTCAACTCCATTCCACTCCATTCCATTAGACTCCATTCCAATCCACTCCACTCCACTCCACTCTAATGCACTCCACTCCACTCCATTCCATTCCACTCCACTTCACTCCACTGATTCCATTCCATCCCATTGCTCTCCATTCCATTCCACTCCACTTCACTCCACTCCTTACTTTCAGTTGTACTCCACTCCATTGCATTCCACTGCACTCAACTCCATTCCATTACATTACATGCCATTCCACTCCTCTCCACTCCATTCCACTCCGCTCCACTTCACTCCCCTCCATTCCATTGCATTCCACTCCACTCCATTCCCCTACACTCCATTCCTTTCCACTCCACTTTACATCACTCCCCTCCACTCCATTGCATTACATTCCATTCCATTTCACTCCATTGCATTCCATTCCTTTCTTTCGACAGGATATCACTGTCACCCAAGCTGGAGTTCAGTGACACAATCTCAGCTCACATTACATGTAAACTTTCCATTGCATTGCATTCTATTCCCTTGCATTCCATTGCATTCCATTGCATTCCATTCCATTCCATTCTACCCTACTCCAATACATTCCACTCCACTCCATTGCATTCCACTCCACTTCATTCTCTTCCACTCCATTCCACTCACATTAAACTCCATTTCACTTCACTCCACTCCACTCCGTTTCACTACATTCCAATCCACTCCACGCCATGCCACTCCATTGCATTCCACTCCTCTTCAGTCCAATACACTCCACTCCATTCCAATCCATTCCACTCCACTCCATTCCATTCCACTCCACTCCAATCTATTACTTTACAATCCACTGCATTCTGTTCCACTCTGCTTCATTCCACTGCACTCCACTACACTCCATTCCATTCCAGTCCATTCCACTCCATTCCATTCCACTCCATTCCATTCCACTCCACTCCACTGCACTCCAATCAACTCCACTCCACTCCATTCCATTCCACTCCATACCATTCCTTTCCACTCTACTCCATTCCATTCCATTAAACTCCTCTTCATTCCATTGCACTCCACTCCATCCCATTCCATAGCATTCCACTCCTCTCCATTCCATTCCACTCCACTCTACTCCATCCCACTTCACTCCATTCCATTCTATTCCATTCCACTCAGCTCCTCTGCTTTCCACTCTGCTCCATTCCATTCCACTCCACTCCATTCCATTCCACTCCATTCCACTCTACTCCACTCCATTACACTCCACTCCACTCCACTCTATTCCACTCCACTCCACTCCATTACTCTCCACTCCTGTCCATTCCACTTCATTCCACTCCACTCCATTCCATTCCACTCCATTCAGTTACTCTCCATTCCATTCCATTGCACTCTATTCCATTCCAATTCATTCCAATCCACTCCATTCAATTCCATTCCACTCCATTCCATTCCACTCCATTCCAATCCATTCCACTCTATTCCACTCCACTGTGATCTATTCCATTCCATTCCATTCCATTCCACTCCACTCCTTTCCATTCCACTCCATTCCATTACACTCCATTCCACTCCATTGCACTCTTTTACACTCCATTCCATTCCAATCTACTCCATTCTACTCCACTCCACTCCCCTCCAATCCACTCCAATACAATCCATTCCACTCCGGTCCACTCCACTCCACTCGATTCCACTGCATTCCACTCCATTGCATTCCACTCCATTCCATTGCATTCCACTCCACACCCTTACATTCAATTCCACTGCATTTCATTCCATTCCATGCATTTCCATTCTGTTCTATTCCACTCAATTCCACTCCACTCCACTTCAGTCCATTCCATTCCATTTCACTCCTTTCTTTCGACAGGATCTGCGTCCGTCACATGGCTGTAGCTCAGTGGCACAATCTCAGCACACATTTCTCCATTCCGTTCCGCTCTGTTCTGTTCCATTCCGTTCTGTTCCATTCCTGTCCATTCCCCTCCAGTCTGCTCCACTCCACTACATTCCATTATATCCGACTCTGTTCCACTCCATTCCAATCCCCTCAACTCCACTGCACTCCACTCCACTCCATTCCACTCCACTCTATTCCATTCCTCTCCATTCCATTCCATTCCATTCCACTCCTCTAGATTCCATTCCAGTCCACTCCATTCCATTCCCTCCCATTCCATGCCTTTCCATTCCATTCCACTCCACTCCATTCCACTCTGCTTCACTCAATTCCTTTCCACTCAACTCCACTCCATTCCACTCCACTCTGTTCCATTCTTCTCCATCTCCTTCCACTCCATTCCCTTCCACTCCACACCTCTCCATTCCACTCCACTCCACTCCACCCCATTCCATTCAACTCCACTCCATTGCATTCCACTCCACTCCATTCCATTCCATCCCTTTCCACACTTCTCCATTCCATTCCACTCCATTCCATTGCATTCCACTCCACTCCATTCCCTTCTACTCAATTCCACTCCAGTCCACTCCACTACATTCCATTCCATGCCACTGCATTCCATTCCACTCCAGTCAACTCCTTTCCACTCCACACCAATCCCTTCCACTCCACGACATTCTGCTCCACTCCATTCCATTGCACTCAACTCCACTCCATTCCACTCCACTATATTCCATTCCCCTCCATTCCATTGCATTAAACTCCATTCCATTCCATTCCTTTCTCTCCAAAGGATCTCACTCTCTCACAAATGCTGGAGTTCAGTGACACAGTCTCAGCTCACCTTTCTATTCACCATTCCATTGCAATCCGTTCCATCCAATTCCATTCCATTCTATTTCACTCCACTACACTCCAATCCATTCCATTCCACTCCATCCCACTCCATTCGACTCCATTCCACTCCACTTCAATACACTCAACTCCACTCCACTCCACTCCATTCCATTCCTATACATTCCACTCCATTCCATTCCACTCACCTCCATTCCATTCCACTCCATTTCATTCCTATCCATTCCATTCCATTCCATTCCACTACACTCCATTCCATTCCTTTCCAATCCACTCCATTCTATTCAACTTCACTCCATTCCCTTCCACTCCTCTCGATTCCAACCCACTCAACTCCATTTCATTCCTTTCTTTCCACACGACATCACAGTGTCACTCAGTCTGGAGTGGAGTGGCATAATCTCAGCTCACATTACACGTCAACTTTCCATTGCATTGCATGCTATTCCGTTGCATTCTGTTGAATTCCATTGCATTTCATTTCATTCCATTTAATACCATTCCATTCCACCTCGTACCGCTCCACACCACTCCACTCCATTACATTCCATTACATCCGATTACATTCCACTCCTTTCCACTCCTGACCCCTCCAATACACTCCACTTCTATCCATTCCACTCCATTCCTTTCCAATACGATCCATTCCACCGCACACCACACCACCACACTCCACTCCACTTCATTCCATTCCATTCCATCCCATTCCATTCCTCTCCATTACACTCCACTCCACTTCATTCCACTCCACTCAAGTCCACTCCATTCCAATACATGCCACTGCATTCCATTGCATTCCTTTCCTTCTAGATTATCTCACTCTGTCACCCAGCCTGGAGCACAGTAGCACAATCTCAGCTCATATTTCACTATTCCATTCTCTTCCATTCCATACCATTCCATCACATTCCACCCCAGTTCATTCCATTCCATTCCATTACAGTCCACTCCACTCCACTCCACTTCAGTACTTTCCATTCCAGTTCACTTCACTCCACTGCACTCCATTCCACTCCACACCACTCCAATCTATTCAATTCAACTTCACTCCACTCCACTCCATTCCATCCCACTCCATTCCACTCCACTCCGTTCCATTCCACTCCATTCAACTCCACGCCACTCCGTTCCATTCCACTCCATTCCACTCCACTCCGCTCGACAGCACTCCACTCCACTCGACAGCACTCCACTCCACTTCACTCCACTCCACTCCACTGCACTCCACTCCACTCCATTCCAGTCAACTCCACTCCATTCCACTCCACTCCACTTCACTCCTCTCCACTCGATTCCACTCCACTCCACTTCACTCCTCTCCACTCGATTCCACTCCATTCAATTCCATTCCATTCCCGTCCATTCATTTCCACTCCACTCCATTCCATTCCACTGCATTCCATTCCATTCCATTCCACTGCATTCCATTCCATTCCATTCCACTGTTTTTCATTCCATTCCACACCACTCCTTTCCATTCCACTCCACTCCATTACACTCCACTCCATTCCATTCCACTTCACTCCAATCCACTCCACTCCATTCCATTCCACTCCATTCCATTACACTCCATTCCAATCAGTTGCACTCCATTCCACTCCATTGCATTTCAGTCCACTCCGTTCAATTCCATTACACTCCACTCCATTCCACTCCCCTCCACTCCACTCCAGTCCACTCCAATCCAATCCATTCCACTTCACTCCACTCCACTCAATTACGTTGCATTCCACTCCATTGCTTTCTACTCCATTCCATGACATTCAACTCCATACCCTTCCATTCCATTCCATTCCATGTCATTCCAATCGATTCCATTCCACTCAATGCCACTACGCTCCACTCCAATCCATTCCATTCCATTTCACTCCTTTCTTTCAACACGATCTCCATCTGTCACAAGGCTGTAGTGCAGTGGCACAATCTCAGCACATATTTCTCCGTTCTGTTCTGCTCCATTCTGTTCCATTCCATTCCATTCCATTCCAATCCATTCCACTCCACTCTACTCCAACCCACTACTTCTATTTCATCTGATTCCGTTCCACTCCATACCACTCCCCTCCACACCAGTATACTCCATTCCACTCCACTCCATTCCATTCCACTCAATTCCATTCCATTCCACTCCTCTAGATTTCATGCCGCTCCACTCCATTCCATTCCATCCCTTTCCATGCCTCTCCATTCCATTCCACTCCAGTCCATTCCTTTCTTCTCCACTCAATTCCATTCCACTCAACTCCACGCCATTCCACTCCACTCCATTCCATTCCATCCCATTCCATGCCTCTCCATTCCATTCCACTCCACTCCATTCCTTTCTGCTCCACTCAATTCCATTCCACTCAACTCCACGCCATTCTACTCCACTCCATTCCATTCCATATCATTTCATTCCATTCCATTCCACTCCACTCCATTCCATTCAACTCCACTCCATTCCATTGCACTCCACTCCATTCCATACCATCCCTTTCCACTCCTCTCCATTCCATTCCGCTCCACTCCATTGCATTCCACTCCATTCCATTCTACTCAACTCCACTCCAGTCCACTCCACTCCATTCCATTCCACGCCACTCCATTTCATTACACTTCTGTCAACTCCATTCCACTCCACACCAATCCATTCCACTCCACGACATTCTGCTCCACTCCATTCCATTGCACACAACTCCACTCCATTCCAGTCTCTTCCATTCCATTGAATTCCACTCCATTCCCTTCCATTCCTTTCTTTCCAAAGAATGTCACTCTGTCACAAATGCTGGAATGCAGTGACACAGTCTCAGCTCACCTTTCTTTTCATCATTCCATTGCATTCCATTCCATCCAGTTCTGTTCCATTCTATTTCACTCCATTACACTCCACTCCATTCCATTTCACTCCACTCCATTCCATTAGACTCCATTCCACTCCACTTCAATCCACTCCACTCCACTCCACTTAACTCCATCCCATTCCATTCGACCCCATTCCACTCCATTCCATTCCACTCCACTCTATTCCATTCCACTCCATTCCATTCCTGTCCATTCCACTCCATTCCATTCCACTCCACTCCATTTCATTCCATTCCATTCCACTCCAATCCATTCCATTCCTCTGCATTCCACTCCATTCCATTTCATTCCTCTCCACTCCAATCTGCTACACTCCACTCCATTCCACTCCATTCTATTCCACTCCATTCCATTCCAATCCACTCCACTCCACTCCACTCCACTCCACTGCATTCCTCTCCACTCCATTATATTCCACTCTATTCCACTCCAATAAACTCCACTCCACTCCATTCCATTCCACTACACTCCATTACATTCCACTCCATTCCACTCCATTAAATTCCATTCCTCTCCATTCCACTATGCTCCACTCCATTAGACTCCATTCCAATCCACTCCACGCCACGCCACTCCATTCCTTTCCACTCCTCTCCATTCCAATACACTCTACTCCATTCCATTCCATTTCACTCCACTCCATTCCATTCCTTTCCAATCCACTCCATTCTATTCTACTCCACTCCATTCTCTTCCACTCCTCTATATTCCAATCCACTCCATTCTATTCTACTCCACTCCATTCTCTTCCACTCCTCTATATTCCAATCCACTCTACCCCATTCCATTCCTTTCTTTCTACATGATATCACTGTGTCACCCAGGCTGAAGTGGGGTGGCACAATCTCAGCACACATTACACGTCAACTTTCCATTATATTTCATGCTATTCCATTGCATTCCATTGCATTCCCTTTCATTCCATTCCATTCCATTCCATTCCACTTAATTCCATTCCATTCCACTCCGTAGAAATCCACACCACTCCAGTCCACTACATTCCATTACTTCCGATTCCATTCCACTCAATTCCACTCCTCTCCTCTCCAACGCACTCCAGTATTATCCATTCCACTCCATCCCATTCCAATCTGCTCCATTCCACTGGACACCACACCACCACACTCCACTCCACTTCATTCCATTCCATTCCAACCCATTCCATTTCTCTAAATTCCACTCTACTCCACTTCACTCCACTCCATTCCAGTCCACTCCATTTGATTCCATTCTATTCCATGCCACTACATGCCATTCCATTCCTTTCTTTATAGAGAATCTCTCTCTGTCACCCAGCCTGGAGTGCAGTGGCACAATCTCAGCTCACATTTCATTTTTCCATTCCTTTCCATTCCATTCCATTCCAGTCCACTCCACTCCATTGAATACCACTCCACTCCACTCCACTGCACTCCATTCCACTCCAGTCCACTCCACTCCATTCCATTCAACTCCACTCCACTCCATTCCACCACATTCCATTCCACTCCACTCTGCTACATTCCACTCCATTCCACTCCACTCCACTCGACTGCACTCCACTCCACTTCACTCCACTCCACCCAACTGCACTCCACTCCACTCCTTTCCACTCCACCCCACTGCACTCCACTCGATTCCACTCCATTCCATTCCATTCCATTCCACTCCCCTCCATTCAATTCCACTCTACTCCATTCCATTCCACTGCATTCCATTTCATTCCATTCCATTCCACCCCACTGCATTGCATTCCACTCCACTCCATTCCATCACATTCCACTCCACTCCATTCCATTCCACTCCATTCCACCCCATTCCATTCTGTTCCACTCCACTCCACTCCATTCCAATCCACTCCACTACATTCAATTCCACTTCACTCCATTCCATTCCACTGCATTCAATTCCACTGTATTCCATTCCATTCCATTCCACTGCATTCCTTTCCATTCCATTCAGCTCTATTCCATTCCATTCCATTCAATTCTATTCCATTCCATTCCACTTCACCCCATTGCATTCCACTCCATTCCATTCCATCCCACTCCTCTTCATTCCATTTCACTCCAATCCATCCCATTCCATAGCATTCCAGTCCTTTCCATTCAATTCCACTCAACTCAATTCCCTTCCATTCCACTCCACTGCATTTCACTCACTCCACTCCATTCCACCCCACTCCATTCCACTCTACTTCTCTCCACTGCATTTCATTACACTCCACTCCACTCCACTGAACTCCACTCTACTCCACACCACTCCATTCCATTCCACTCCACTCCACTCCACTGAACTCCACTCTACTCCACACCACTCCATTCCATTCCATTCCATTCCACTCAATTCCATTCCATTCCTTTCTTTCAACAGAATCTCACACTGTCACAAAGGCTGGAGTGCATTAGCACCATCTCAGCTGAACTTTCTTTTCATCATACCATTGCATACCATTCCATCCCATTGCATTCTATTCTATTTCACTCCACTCCACTGAACTCATCACAATTCCATTCCACTCCATCTCATTCCATTCGAGTCCATTCCACTCCACTCTACTCCACTCTACTCCACTCCAGTCCACTCCATTCTACTCCATTCCGTTCAATTCCGCTTCACTCCATTGCATTCCATTCCTTTCTTTCCAATGGATATCACTGTGTCAGCCAGGCTGTAGTGCAGTGGCACAATTGCAGCTCACAATACAAGACAACTTTCCGTTACATTGCATTCTATTCCATTACATTCTATTGCATTCCATTCCATTCCATTACATTCAAATCCATTCCATTCCACTCCGTTCCACTCCACTCCACTCCACTCCACAACACTCCACTCCACTCCAGTCCACTCCATTATATTACATTCCATTGCATTTCACTCCGTTGCATTCCATTCATTTATTTCGACAGTATGTCACTGTGTCACCCTGGCTTGAGTGCAGTGGCACAATCTCAACTCTCATTACATGTCAACTTTCCATTGCATTGCATTCTATTCCATTGCATTCAATTGCATTAAATTCCTTTCCATTCCATTCCATTTCATTCCATTTCAGTCCATTGCATTCATTTCCATTCCATTCCACTCTGTTCCACTCCACTCAACTCCACTACATTCCATTATATCCGACTCCATTCCATTTCATTCCTCTCCTCTCCACTCCAATGGACTCCACTCCACTCCATTCGACTCCATCACATTCCATTTTGCTCCATTCCACTGCACTCCACTCCAACCTAATCCACTCCCCTTCATTCCATTTCATTCAATTCCATTCCCTTCCTATCCACTTCACTCCAATCCACCTCAATCCGCTCAACTCCAGTACACTCCATTCCATTCCACTCCAATCCATTACACTCCGTTACATCCCATTTCTTTCTTTTGAGACTATCTCACTATGTCTCCCAGCCTGGAGTGCAGTGGCATTATGTCAGCTCACATTTCATTATTCCATTCCGTTCTATTCCACTCCATTCCATTCCATTCCACTCCATTCCATTCCATTCCATTGCACTCCATTCCACTCCCCTCCAACCCACTTCACTCTACTCCATTCCACTCCATTCCGTTTCATTCCATTCTAATATGTTCCATCCCACTATGTTCCATTCCTTTCCTTTCCATTCCATTCCATCCCACTCCACTCCATTCCACTCCCTTCCATTCCACTCCTATGCACTCCACTCCACTCCTCTCCACTCCACATCACACAAACTCATTCCACTCCATTCCATTCCATTCCATTGCACTCCATTTCACTACACTCCACTCCATTCTATTCCACTAAACTCCATTGCAATCGACTACACTACACTACATTCCATTAAACTCCACTTCGTTCCACTGCACTCCTATCTACTCCACTCCATTCCATTCCATTCCAATCCAATCCATTCCCTTCCACTCCATTTATTCCAATCCATTCCAGTTCTTTCCAATCCAATCCATTCTTTTCCACTCCACTTCATTTCAGTCCACTCCACTCCACTTCTATACACTCAACTCCACTCTACTCCACTCCATTCTCCTCCACTCCATTCCATTCCACCCCGTACTATTCCATTCTGTTCCATTTCACTCCTTTCCAGTCAAATTCACTCCAATCCATTCCGTCGTTTTCCATTACACTCCTCTGCAACCAATCCATTCAACTCCAATGCATACCACTCTACTCCTCTCCATTCCACTCCACTTCATCCCATTCCTCTCTAACACAATTCATTCCACTCCACATTCCATTCCACTCCATTCCACTCCATTCCATTACACATTCCTTTCTTCTTCCCATTCAATTTCACATTCCATTCCATTCCATTCCACTCCATTCCACATTCCATTACATTCCATTCCACTCCATTCCACATTCCATCCATTCCATTCCATCACACATTCCATTCCATTCCACATTCCATTCCATTCCATTCCACATTCCATTCCATTCCATTCCACATTCCATTCATTTCTATTCCATATTCCATTCCATTCCATTCCAAATTCCATTCCATCCCATTCCATTCCACATTTCTTTCCACATTCACTTCCATTCCATTCCATTCCATTCCATGTTCCATTCCATTACATTACACATTCGATTCCTTCCATTCCACATAACATTCCATTCCACTCCATTCCACATTCCATTCCACTCCATTCGACATTCCATTCCACATTACATTCGACATTCCACTCCATTCCATTCCACATTCCATTTTATTCCATTCCATTCCACTTTCCATTCCATTCCATTCCATTCCACATTCCATTTCATTCTATTCCATATTCAATTCCATTACAATCCACATTCCATTCCATTCCATTCCATTCCACATTCCATTTCATTCTATTCCATATTCAATTCCATTTCAATCCACATTCCATTCCATTCCATTCCACATTTCTTTCCACATTCCATTCCATTCCATTCCTCATTCCAGTCCATTCCATTCCACGTTCCATTCCATTCCATTACACATTACATTCCCTTCCATTCCACATAACATTCCATTCCACACCATACCATTCCACATTCCATTCCATTCCATTCCACTTTCCATTCCACATTCCATTCGACATTCCATTCCATTCCATTCCACATTCCATTCCACTCCATTTCATTCCACATTCCATTTCACATTCCATTCCACATTCCATTCCATTCCATTCCACATTCAGTTCCAATCCTCTTCACATTTCACATTCCATTCCATTCCATTCCATTCCACATTCCATTCCTTTCCTTTCCATTCCACATTCCATTCCACATTCCATTCCATTCCACTTTCCATTTCATTCCATTCCACATTCCATTCCATTCCATTCCACATTCCTGTTCACATTCCATTCCACATTACATTCCATTACCTTCCACATTCAATTCCAGATTCCATGCCACATTGCATTCCATTCCATTCCACTTTCCACTCCACATTCCATTCCACATTCCATTCCGCATTCCATTCCATTCCATTCCACATTCCATTCCACATTCCATTCAATTCCTTTCCACATTAAATTCCACATTCCATTCCACATTCCATTCCATTATACGATCCATTCCACGTTGCATTCCACGTTCCATTCCACGTTCCATTCCACGTTCCATTCCATTCCACGTTCCATTCCATTCCATTCCACATTCCATTCCACATTCCATTCCACATTCCATTAAATTCCATTCCACTTTCTATTCAAAATTCCATTCCATTCTATTCCACATTCCATTCCACCTTCCATTCCATTTGATTAAAATCCACATTAAATTCTATTCCTTTCTATTCCACATTCCATTCCATTTCATTGCATTCCAAAATCCGTTCCTCTCCATTCAACATTCCATTCTTTTCCATCCCACATTCCTTTCCATTACATTCCGCATTCCTTTCGATTCCATTCCAAATTCCATTCCTCTCCATTCCACATTCAATTCCACATTACATTCCATTCCATTCCGCATTCCATTCCATTCCATTCCACATTCCATTCCATTCCATTCCTTTATATTTTCCATTCCATTCCATTCCACATTCCATTCCATTCCATTCCACATTCCATTCCATTCCATTCCACATTCCAATTCACATTCCATTCCAACTTCCATTCCATTCAATTCCATATTCTATTCCACTTTCCATTCCACATTCTAATCCACATTCCATTCTACATTCCATTCCATTCCATTCCAGATTCCATTCCATTCCATTCCGTTCCACATTCCATTCCTTTCATTCCACATTCCATTCCATTCAATTCCGCATTCCATTTCACATTCCATTCCACATTGTATGCCACATTCCATTCTAGATTCCATGCCACATTCCATTTCATTCCATTAAACATACCATTCAACATTCCATTCCACATTCCATTCCACATTCCATTCCATTCCATTCCATATTCCATTCCACATTCCATTCCAAACAATTGCAGTCCATTCTATACCATTTGACATTACATTCCACATTCCAGTCCACATTCCATTCCAAACAATTGCACTCCATTCTATTCCATTCCACATTACATTCCACATTCCATTCCAATCCATTCCACATTCCATTCCACATTCCATTCCATTTCATTCCACATTACATTCCATACAATTCCATTCCATACCACATTCCTTTCAAATCAAGCCAACATTCCATTCCACATTTCATTCCATTCCTTTTTACATTCCCATCCATTCCATTACTTATTATATTCCATTCCATTCCACAATCCATTCCACATTCCATTCCATTTCATTCCACATTAAATTCCATTCCATTCCACATTCCATTCCATTCCATTCTCCATTGCATTCCGTTCCCTTCCACATTGCATTCCATTCCATATTTCTTTCAATTCCTTTCCATTTCATTCGAAATTCCATTCTATTCCATTCCGTTCCACTCCACGTTTCATTCCACATTCCATTAAACATTTCATTCCGCATTACATTCCATTTCATTCCACATTCCATTCCCTTCCATTCCTTTCCACATTCCATTCCATTGCATTCCGTATTCCATTCCATTCCATTCTGCATTCCATTCTATTACAATCCGCATTCCATTCCATTCCATTCCGCATTCCATTACATTCCATTCCGTTCCACTCCATTCTACATTGCAAACATTTCCATTACGTTCCGCATTCCATTCCATTCCATTCCATGTTCCATTACATTCCATTCCACATTCCATTAAATTCCATTCCACATTCCATTCCACTCCATTCCGCATTCCATTACATTCCATTCCGTATTCCCTTACATTTCATTCCATTCCATTCCATTCCTTTCAACATTGCATTCCACCCCATTCCATTCCACATTCCATTCCATTCCATTCCTTTCCATTTCACATTGCATTCCATGTTCCATTCCACTTTCCATTCCACGTTCCATTCCACGTTCCATTTGACGTTCCATTCCACACCTTTCCACTTTCCACTCCATTCCATTCCACGTTTCACTTCATTACATTCCACATTCCATTCCCCATTCCATTTCACACTACATTCTGTATTCCATTTCGCATTCCATTCCATTCCATTCGACATTCCCTTCCACATTCCATTCGACATTCCTTTCCATTCCATTCCACATTACATTCCATTCCATTCCACATTCCATTTCATTCAATTCTATATCTCATTCCATTCCATTCCACATTCAATTCCATTCCATTCCTTTCCACATTCCATTCCACATTCCATTCCACATTCCATTAAATTCCATTCCAATTTCTATTCAAAATTCCATTCCATTCTATTCCACATTCCATTCCACCTTCCATTCCATTTGATTAAATTCCACATTAAATTCTATTCCTTTCTATTCCACATTCCACTCCATTTCATTGAATTCCACATTCCTTTCTCCACCATTCAACATTCCATTCTTTTCCATCCCCCATTCCTTTCCATTACATTCCACATTCCTTTCGATTCCATTCCAAGTTCCATTCCTCTCCATTACACATTCAATTCCACATTCCATTCCATTCCACATTCCATTCCATTCCATTCCACATTCCATTCCATTCCATTCCTTTACACATTCCATTCCATTCCATTCCACATTCCATTCCTTTCCATTCCACATTCCAATTCACATTCCATTCCAAATTCCATTCCATTCAATTCCACATTCTTTTCCACTTTCCTTTCCACATTCTAATCCACATTCCATTCTATATTCCATTCCATTGCATAGCAGATTCCATTCCATTGCATTCCGTTCCACATTCCATTCCTTTCATTCCACATTCCATTCCATTCAATTCCGCAATCCATTACACATTCCATTCCACATTCTATGCCACATTCCATTCTAGATTCCATGCAACATTCCATTTCATTCCATTAAACATACCATTACACATTCCATTCCACATTCCATTCCACATTCCATTCCATTCCATTCCACATTCCATTCCACATTCCATTCCAAACCATTGCACTCCATTCCATTCCATTCCACATTACATTCCACATTCCATTCCAATCCATTCCACATTCCATTCCATGCCATTCCATATTCCATTCCATACAATTCCATTCCATTATACATTCCTTTCAAATCCAGCCAACATTCTATTCCACATTTCATTCCATTCCGTTTTACATTCCCATCCATTCCTTTACTTATTCCATTCCATTCCATTCCACATTCTATTCCATTTCATTCCACATTCCATTCCACTCAAATCCACATTCCATTCCATTCCACAATCCATTCCACATTCCATTCCATTTCATTACACGTTCCATTCCATTCCATTCCACATTCCATTCCATTCCATTCTACATTGCATTCCGTTCCATTCCACATTGCATTCCATTCCATATTCCTTTCAATTCCATTCCATTTCATTCCAAATTCCATTCCATACCATTCCGTACCACTCCACATTTCATTCCATATTCCATTAAACATTTCATTCCGCATTCCATTCCATTCCTTTCCACATTGCATTCCCTTCAATTCCATTCCACATTCCATTCCATTCCATTCCGTATTACTTTCCATTCCATTCCGCATTCCATTCCATTCCAATCCACATTCCTTTCCATTCCATTCCGCATTCCACTCCATTCCAATCCACATTCCATTCCATTCCATTCCGCATTCCATTCCATTCCATTCCATTCCGTTCCACTCCATTCCACATTGCAATCATTTCCATTACTTTCCGCATTCCATTCCATTCCATTCCATGTTCCATTCCATTCCATGTTCCATTCCATTCCATTCCACATTCCATTAAATTCCCTTCCACATTCAGTTCCACTCCATTCCGCATTCCGTTACATTCCATTCCCTATTCCCTTACATTTCATTCCATTCCATTCCATTCCATTCCACATTGCATTCACCCCATTCCATTCCACATTCCATTCCATTGCATTCCCTTCAATTTCACATTTTATTCCATGTTCCATTCCGTTTTCCATTCCACGTTCCATTCCACGTTCCATTTGACGTTCCATTCCACTCCTTTCCCCTTTCCACTCCATTCCATTCCACGTTCCATTTCATTACATTCCACATTCCATTCCCCATTCCATTTCACATTACATTCTGTATTCCATTTCGCATTCCATTCCATTCCATTCGACATTCCATTCCACATTCCATTCGACATTCCTTTCCATTCCATTCCACATTCCATTCCATTCCACTCCACATTCCATTTCATGCTATTCCATATTCCATTCTATTCCATTCCACATTCCATTCCATTCCATTAAATTCCACATTCCATTTCATTCCATTCCATATTCCATTCCATTCCATTTCTCATTCCATTCCATTCCATTCCACGTTCCATTCCATTCCATTACACATTACATTCCCTTCCATTCCACATAACATTCCATTCCACTCCATACCATTCCACATTCCATTCCATTCCGTTCCGCATTCCATTCCATTCCATTCGACATTCCATTCCACATTCCATTCCATTCCACATTATATTTCATTCTTTTCCATATTCCATTCCATTCCATTCCACATTCCATTCCATTCAATTCCACATTCCATTTCACATTCCATTAACATTCCATTCCATTCCATTCCATTCCACATTCTATTCCATTCCATTCCATTCCACTCCACATTCCATTCCCTTCCTTTCCACATTCCATTCCGTTCAATTCCACATTCCATTTCACATTCCATTCCACATTCCATTCCCCATTCCATTCCAGATTCCATTCCCCATTCCATTCCAGAATCCATCCCATATTCCATTCCATTCCATTCCACATTCCATTCCATTCCATTCCACATTCCATTTCACATTCCATTCAATTCTTTTCCACTTTACATTCCACATTCCATTGCATTCCATTCCACGCTCCATTTCACGTTCCATTCCAATCCACATTCCATTCCATGCCATTCAGTATTCCATTCCACGTTCCATTCCATTCCATTCCACATTCCATTAAATTCCATTCCACCTTCTCTTCCACATTCCCTTCCATTCCATTCCAAATTCCATTCCAACTTCCATTCCATTCGATTCCATTTCACATTCCATTCCATTCCATTCTATTCCACATTCAATTCAATATCATTCCATTTCACATTCCATTCCATTCCATTCGACATTCCATTCGTTTCCATCCCACATTCCATTCCATTATATTCCACATTCCTTCCGATTCCATTCCACCTTCCATTCCACTCCATTCCACATTCAATTCCACATTCCATTCCATTCCACATTCCATTCCACATTCCATTCGATTCTATTCCACTTTCCATTCCACATACTATTCCACATTCGATTCCACATTTCATTCCATTCCATTCCACATTCCATTCCATTCCATTCCACTTTCCATTCCACATTCCATTCCACATTCCATTCGATTCCATTCCAATTTCCATTCCACATACTATTCCACATTCCATTCCACATTCCATTCCACATTCCAGTCCACATTCTATTCCATTCCAGTCCACAATACATTAAACTCCATTCTGCATTCCATTCAACATTCCATTACTTTCCATACCACATTCCATTCCATTCCATTCATCATTCCTTTCCATTCCATTTCACATTCCTTTCGTTTCCTTTCCCTTCCATATTCCATTCCATTCCACTCCACGTTCCACTCCTTTCCATTCCACATTGCTTTCATTTCCATTCCACATTCCACTCCATTCCATTCCATTCCGCATTCCATTCAACATTCCATTCCACATTCCATTCCATTCCACTCCACAATCCTATCCATTCAATTCCATTCCATTCCATTCCACATTCCTTTCCATTCCAGTCCATTCCACATTCCATTCCGCATTCCAATCCATTCCATTCCAAATTCCATTCAATTCCATTCCACATTCCATTCCACATTTCATTCCATTCCATTCCACATTCCATTCCATTCCATTCCACATTCCATTCCATCCCATTCCACATTATATTCAATTTCATTCCATACCCCATTCCATTCCATTCCACATTCAATACCACATTCCATTCCGTTCTTTTCCAGATTCCATTCAACATTCCATTCCATTCCATTCCACATTCCATTCCATTAAATTCCACATTCCATTCCTTTCCATTCCACATGCAATTGCACATTGCATTCCATTGAATTCCACATTCCATTCCATTCCTTTCCATTCCACATTCCTTTCCAATCCTTTCCACATTCCATTCAATTTCATTCCACACTTGATTCCATTACATTCCATTCCATTCAGCATTCCAATCCACATTCCTTCAATTCCATTCCACACTCCATTCAAAACCATTCCATTCCATTCCATTCCACATTCCATTCAACATTCCATTTCACATTCCATTCCATTCCATCCCACATTCCTTTCCATTCAATTCAATTCAATTCGATTCCACCTTCCATTCCTTTCCATTCCATTCCATATTCCATTCCATTCCATTCCACTTTCCATTCCATTCCATTCCACATTCCATACCATTAAGCATTCCATTATGTTCCATTCCATATTCCATTGCATTCCATTAGTCATTCCATTCCATTCCACATTGCATTCCATTACACTTGATTTTCCATTCCATTCCATTCCATTCGATATTCCATGCCATTCCATTCGATATTCCATTCCATTACATTCCACATTGCATTACATTCAAAACAATTCCATTCCATTCCATTCCACATTCAGCTCCAGTCCTCTTCACATTTCACATTCCATTCCATACCATTCCATTCCGCATTCCATTCCATTCCTTTCCATTCCACACTCCATTCCATTCCACTTTCCATTCCATTCCATTCCACATTCCATTGCATTCCATTCCATTCCACATTCCATTTCATTCTTTTCCATATTCCATTCCATTCCATTCCACTTTCCATTCCATTCAATTCCACATTCCATTTCACATTCCATTCACGTTCCATTCCATTCCATTCCACATTCAATTCCACATTCCATTCCACATTCCATTCCATTCCATTCCCCATTCCATTCCATTCCATTCACATTCCATTCCATTCCATTCCATTCCACATTCCATTCCATTCCATTCCATTCCACTCCACATTCCATTCGCTTCCTTTCCACATTCCATTCCATTCAATTCCACATTCCATTTCACATTCCATTCCACATTCCATTCCATTCCATTCCACATTCTATTCCTCATTCCATTCCAGAATCCATCCCATATTCCATTCCGTTCCGTTCCACATTCCATTCCACATTCCATTCCATTCCATTCCACATTCCATTAAATTCCTTTCCACATTACATTCCAGATTCCATTGTATTCCATTCCACGTTCCATTTCACGTTCCTTTCCAATCCACATTCCATTCCATTCCATTCAGTATTCCATTCCACGTTCCATTCCATTCCATTCAACATTCCATTCCACATTCCATTAAATTCCATTCCACCTTCTCTTCCACATTCCATTCCATTCCATTCCAAATTCCATTCCAACTTCCATTCCAATCGATTCCATTCCACATTCCATTCCATTCCATTCTATTCCACATTGAATTCAATATCATTCCACTTCACATTCCATTCCATTCCATTCAACATTCCATTCGTTTCCATCCCACATTCCATTCCATTATATTCCACATTCCTTTCAATTCCATTCCACCTTCCATTCCACTCCATTCCACATTCAATTCCACATTCCATTCCATTCCACATTCCATTCCACATTCCATTCCACATTCCATTCGATTCTATTCCACTTTCCATTCCACATACTATTCCACATAAGATTCCACATTCCATTCCATTCCATTTCACATTCCATTCCTTTCCATTCCACTTTCCATTCCACATTCCATTCGATTCCATTCCAATTTCCATTCCACATATTATTCCACATTCCATTCCACATTCCAGTCCACATTCTATTCCATTCCAGTCCACAATACATTCCACTCCATTCTACATCCATTCAACATTCCATTCCTTTCTATACCAGATTCCATTCCATTCCATTCATCATTCCTTTCCATTCCATTTCTCAATACTTTCCTTTCCATTCCATTCCATATTCCATTCGATTCCACTCCACATTCCCTTCCTTTCCATTCCACATTGCATTCGTTTCCATTCCACATTCCACTCCATTCCATTCCATTCCGCATTTCATTCAACATTCCATTCCACATTCCATTCCATTCCACTCCACATTCCTATCCATTCAATTGCATTCCATTCCTTTCCACATTCCTTTCCATTCCAGTCCATTCCACATTCCATTCCACATTCCAATCCATTCCCTTCCAAATTCCATTCCACTCCATTCCACATTCCATTCCACATTTCATTCCATTCCATTGCACATTCCATTCCATTCCATTCCACGTTCCATTCCATCCCATTCCACATTACACTCAATTCCATTCTACTCTCCATTCCATTCCATTCCATTCCATTCCATTCCACATTCAATACCACATTCCATTCCTTTCCATTCCACATTCCATTCAACATTCCATTCCATTCCATTCCACATTCCATTCCATTAAATTCCACATTCCATTCCATTCCATTCCACGTTCAATTGCACATTGCATTCCATTGAATTTCACATTCAATTCCATTCCATTCCTTTCCTATCCACATTCCTTTCCAATCCTTTCCACATTCCATTCAATTTCATTCCACACTTGATTCCATACCATTCCATTCTATTCAGCATTCCAATCCACATGCTTTCAATTCCATTCCACACTCCATTCGAAACCATTCCATTCCATTCCATTCCACATTCCATTCAACATTCCATTTCACATTCCATTCCATTCCATTCCACATTCCTTTAAATTCAATTCAATTCAGTTCGATTCCACCTTCCATTTGCTTTCATTCCATTCCATATTCCATTCCATTCCATTCCACTTTCCATTCCATTCCATTCCACATTCCATTTCATTCCATTACGCATTCCATTCTGTTCCATTCCATATTCCATTGCATTCCATTAGTCATTCCATTCCGTTCCACATTGCATTTGATTCCACTTCATTTTCCATTCCATTCCATTCCATTAGATATTCCATTCCATTCCATTCCACATTCCATTCCATTACATTCCACATTGCATTACATTCAGAACAATTCCATTCCATTCCATTCCACATTCAGTTGCAATCCTCTTCACATTTCACATTCCATTCCATTCCATTCCTTTCCGCATTCCATTCCATTCCTTCCCATTCCACATTCCATTCCATTCCACTTTCCATTTCATTCCATTCCACATTCCATTCCATTCCATTTCATATTCCATTTCACATTCCATTCCACATTACATTCCATTACATTCAACATTCTATTCCACATTCAATTCCAGATTCCATGCCACATTGCATTCCATTCCATTCCACTTTCCATTCCACATTCCATTCCACATTCCATTCCAAATTCCTTTGCATTCCATTCTACATTCCATTCCACATTCCATTCAATTCCTTTCCACAATACATTCCACATTCCATTCCATTATATGTTCAATTCCACATTGCTTTCCACGTTCCAATCCACGTTTCATTCCATTCCACTTTCCATTCCATTCCATTCCACATTCCATTCCATTCCACATTCCATTCCATTCCATTCCACTTTCCATTCCACATTCCATTCCACTTTCTATTCCAAATTCCATTACATTCTATTCCACATTCCATTACACCTTCCATTCCATTTGATTAAATTCCACATTAAATTCTATTCCTTTCTATACCACATTCCATTCCATTTCATTGCATTCCACATTCCGTTCCTTTCCATTCAACATTCCATTCTTTTCCATCCCACATTCCTTTCCATTACATTCCACATTCCTTTGGATTCCATTACAAATTCCATTCCTCTCCTTTCCACATTCAATTCCACATTCCATTCCATTCCATTCCACAATCCATTCCATTCCATTCCTTTATACATTCCATTCCACACCATTCCACATTCCATTCCATTACATTCCACATTCCATTCCATTTCATTCCACACTCCAATTCACATTCCATTCCAAATTCCATTCCATTACATTCCACATTCTATTCCACTTTACATTCCACATTCTATTCCACATTCCATTCCACATTCCATTCCATTCCATTCCACATTCCATTCCAAACCATTGCACTCCATTCCATTCCATTCCACATTACATTCCACATTCCATTCCAATCCATTCCAAATTCCATTCCACATTCCATTCCATTCCATTGCACATTTCATTCCATTCCTCATTCCATTCCATTCCATTCCATTCCATTCCACATTCCATTCCATTCCATTCCATTCCATTCCATTCCACATTCCTTTCAAATACAGCCAACATTCCTTTCCACATTTCATTCCATTCCATTTTACATTCCTATCCGTTCCATTACTTATTCCATTCCATTCCATTCCATTCCACTTTCTGTTCCATTTCATTCCACATTCCATTCCATTCCAATCCTCATTCCATTCCATTCCACAGTCCATTCCACATTCCATTCCATTTCATTCCACATTCCATTCCATTCCATTCCACATTCCATTCCATTCCATTCCACATTCCATTCCATTCCATTCCACATTCCATTCCATTCCATTCTACATTGCATTCCATTCCATTCCACATTCCATACCATTCCATATTCCTTTCAATTCCATTCCATTTCATTCCAAATTCCATTCCATTCCATTCCGTTCCATTCCACATTTCATTCCACATTCCATTCCACATTCCATTCCACATTCCATTCCACATTCCATTCCTTTCCATTCCATTCCACTCCATTCCACATTCCATTCCATTGCATTCCACATTCCATTCCATTCCATTCCACATTCCATTCCATTCCATTCCGCGTTCCATTCCATTCCAATCCGCATTCCATTCCATTCTCTTCCGCATTCCATTCCATTTCATTCCGTACCAATCCATTCCACATTGCAATCATTTCCATTACGTTCCGCATTCCATTCCATTCCATTCCTTGTTCCATTCCATTCCATTCCATGTTGCATTCCATTCCATTCCAGGTTCCATTACTTTCCATTCCAAGTTCCCTTCCATTCCATTCCACATTCCATTAAATTCCATTCCATATTCCATTCCAATCCATTCTGCCTTCCGTTACATTCCATTCTGTATTCCCTTACATTTCATTCCATTCCGTTCCATTCCATTCCACATTGCATTCCACCCCATTCCATTCCACATTCCATTCCATTCCATTCCTTTCCGTTTCAAATTCCATTCCATGTTCCATTCCACTTTCTATTCCACGTTCCATTCCACGTTCCATCTGACGTTCCATTCCACCCTTTTCCACTTTCCACTCCATTGCATTCCACGTTCCATTTCATTCCATTCCACATTCCATTCACCATTCCATTTCACATTCCATTCTGCATTCCATTTCACATTCCATTCCTTTCCATTCCTTTCCATTCCACATTATATTCCATTCCAAACCGTATTCCATTCCATTCTATTCCACTTTTCATTCCATTCCACATTCCATTCCATTCCACTTCCCATTCCATTCCAATCCACATTCTACTACACTTAATTCCACATTCCATTCCACATTCCATTCATTTCCATTCAACATTCCATTCCACATTCCATTCCACATTAAATTCCGTTCAATTCCACATTCCATTCCATTCCATTCCACATGGCATTCCAAATTCCATTCCATTCCATTCAGATTCCATTCCACGATCCACTCCATTCCGCATTTCATTCCACATTCCATTCCATTCCACATTCCATTCCACATTCCATTCTTTCCATTCAACATTCCATTCCACATTCCATTCCACATTAAATTCCGTTCAATTCCACATTCCATTCCATTCCATCCCACATGGCATTCGAAATTCCCTTGCATTCCATTCAGATTCCATTCCACTATCCACTCCATTCCGCATTTCATTCCACATTCCATTCCATTCCATTCCACATTCCTTTCCACATTTCAATCTATTCCATTTCACATTTCATTCTATTCCATTCCACATTCAATTGCATTCCGTTCCATTCCACATTCCATTCCACATTCCATTCTATTCCATTCCACATTCCATTCCATTCCATTCCATATTCCATTCCATTTAATTCTATTCAATTCCACATTCCGTTCCACATTCCATTCCATTCCATTACACATTCAATTCAATTCCTTTTCACATTGCATTCCAGTCCATTCCACATTGCATTCCATTCCATTCCATTTCACAGTCCATTCCATTCCATTCCAGATTCAATTCCATTCCATTCCACATTTCATTCCATTCCATTCCATTCCAAATTCCATTCAATTCCATTCCACATTCCATTCCTTTCAATTCCATTCCATTTCACATTCCATTCCATTCCATTTCACATTCCATTCCATGTTCCATTCCACTTTCCATTCCACTTTGAATTCCACGTTGCATTTGACGTTCCATTCCACTCCTTTCCACTTTCCACTCCATTCCCCTGCACGTTCCATTTCATTCCATTCCACATTCCATTCCCCATTCCATTTTACATTCCATTCCGCATTCCATTTCGCATTCCATTCCATTCTATTCCTTTCCATTCCACATTATATTCCATTCCAAACCATATTCCATTCCATTCTATTCCACGTTTCATTCCATTTCACATTCCATTCCATTCCACTTCCCATTCCATTCCACTCCACATTCCATTACATTAGATTCCACATTCCATTCCACTTTCCTTTCAATTCCATTCCAGTTTCCCTTCCACATTCCATTCAACATTCCATTCTATTCCATTCCACATTGCATTCCATTCCATTCCATATTGCATTCCAAATTCCATTCCATTCCATTCACATTCCATTCCACGATCCACACGATTCCACATTTCCTTCCACATTCCATTCCATTCCATTTCACATTCTTTCCACATTCCATTCTCTTGTTTTCCACATTCAATTGCATTCTGTTCCATTCCACATTCCATTCCACATTCCATTCAATTCCATTCCACATTCCATTCCATTCCATTCCATTCCATTCCATTCCATTACATATTCCATTCCACATTCCATTCCATTACATATTCCATTCCACATTCCATTCCATTCCATGCCACTTTCCATTCCATTCCATTCCGCATAAAATTCCATTCCATTCCACACTGCATTCCATTCCATTCCTTTTCACATTCCATTCCATTCCATTCTACATTCAATTCCATTTCATTCCACATTCCATTGTTTTCCATTCCACATTGCCTTCCATTCCATTCCATTCCACATTCCATTCCATTCCATTTGACAACCCATTCCACATTGCATTCAATTGCATTCCACATTCCTTTCCATTCCATTGCATATTCCATTCCACTTTCCATTCCATTCCATTCCGAATTCCATCCCATTCCAATCCATTCCGTTCCTGATTCCTTTCCATTCTGTTACACATTCTATTCCACATTCCATTCCATTCAATTCCACATTCCATTCCACTTTCCATTCCATTCCATTCCACGTTCCATTCCATTCTATTCCATTCTACGTTCCATTCCACGTTCCATTCCACATTCCATTCCACTTTCCATTCCAGGTTCCATTCCACGTTCAATTCCAAGTTCCATTCCACGTTCCATTCCTTTCCATTCTGCGTTCCATTCCACATTGCATTCCTCTTTCCATTCCATATTCCCTTCCACATTCCATTCAACATTCCTTTCCACATTCCACTCTGCTCCATTCCACATTCTTTTCCACATTGTATTCCTTATTCCATTCCGCATTCCATTCCATTCCATTCTATGTTCCATTCTACATTCCATTCCATCGAATTCCATGTTCCATTGACATCCAATCAACGTTCCATTCCACATTACATTCCACATTCGATTCCACAGTCAGTTCCATTCCATTCCATTCCATTCCATTCCATTCCACGTTCCATTCCACATTCCATATCACATTCCATTCCATTCCATTCCACAATGCATTCCACATTCCTTTCCACATTCCATTCCACAGTCCATGCCATTCCATTCCATTCCATTCCATTCCACATTCCAATCCACATTCCATTCCACATTCCATTCCATTCCATTCCATTCCACATTCCAATCCACATTCCATTCCACATTCCATTCCATTCCATTCCATTCCATTCCACATTCCAATCCACATTCCATTCCACATTCCATTCCATTCCATTCCAGGTTCCATTCCACATTCCATTCCTCATTCCATTCCATGTCCCTTTCCATTCCATTCCACGTTTCCTTCCACTTTCCATTCCATTCCATTCCAAGTTCCATTCCACATTCCATTGCAGTTTCCATTCCATGTTCCATTCCACATTTCATTCCACGTTCCATTACACGTTCCATTCAACGTTCCATTCCATTCCATTCCACGATCCATTCCACATTGCATTCCATTCCATTCCAGTTTCCTTTCCAGATTCCATTCCACCTTCCATTCCACGTTCCATTCCACATTGCCTTCCATTCCACGTTCCATTTCACGTTCCATTGCAAATTCCATTCCACATTGCACTGCGTTCCATTACACGTGCCACTCCACATTGCATTCCACATTCCATTCCACATTCCATTCTATTCCACATTTCATTGAATTCCATTCCACATTCCATTCCGCATTCCATTCCATTCCATTCCACGTTATATTCCATGTTACATTCCGTTCCATTCCACATTCCATTCCACATTCCAAACCATTCCATTACATATTCCATTCCATTCCATTCCACATTCCATTCTCATTCCATTCCACGTTCAATTCTGTTTCATTCCACGCTCCATTCCACCTTCCATTCCGTGTTCCATTCCAAGTTCCATTCCACGATCCATTCCATTCCATTCCACGTTCCATTCCACGTTCCACTCCATATTTCATTCCACATTACATTAAACATTCCATTCCACATTCCATTCCATTCCATTCAACATTGCATTGCTTTGTAGTCCACATTAGTTTCCACATTCCATTCAATTCCATTTAAACATTCCCTTCCATTCCATTCCACATTCCATTCCACCTTCCATTCCTTTCAACATTCCATTCCACATTCCATTCCATACTCCAGTCCATACCATGGCACATTCCATTCCACATTCCGTTATACTCCATTTCACATTCCATTCCACATTCCATTCCATTCCCAATTCCATTCCACATTCCATTCCATTCCATTCATTTCCAAATTCCATTCCACATTCCATTCCATTGCATTCCACATTCCATTCCTCATTATATTCCACTTTCCTTTCCACATTCCATTCCACATTGCATTCCATTCCTGTCCACGTTCCATTCCACGTTCCATTCCACATTGCATTCCACATACCATTCAAAGTTTCCATTCCATTCCATTCCACGTTCCATTCCACTTTCCATTCCATTCCATTCCACGTTCCTGTCCACATTCAATTGTGCATTCCATACCAAGTTATATTCCACATTCCCTTCCACGTTCCATTCCACGTTCCATTGCAAGTTCCATTCCATTAAATTTCCATTACACTTTTCTTTCCATTCCATTTCACGTTCCATTCCACATTACATTCAACACTCTATTCCACGTTCCATTCCACATTTCATTGAACATTCCATTCCACGTTCCATTACAAATTCCATTCGACATACCATTCCACGTTCCATTCCATGTCCCATTCACGTTCCATTCCATGTTCCATTCCACGTTCCATTCCATTCCATTCCACGATCCATTCCACATTCCATTCCACGTTCCGTTCCATTGCTTTCCACATTCCATTCTAATATATTCCACATTCCATTCCACATTCCATTCCATTCCATTCCACATTACATTCCACATTCGATTCCACATTCCATTCCATTCCGTTCCACGTTCCATTCTACATTCCAATAGTGGTTCCATTCCATGTACCATTACACGTTCCATTCCACGTTCCATTTCATTCCATTCCACATTACATTCCATATTCCATTCCATTCCATTCCACATTCCATTCCACATTCCATTCCATTGCATTCCACATTCCACTCCACATTCCATTCCATTCCATTCCACATTCGATTCCACATTCCATTCCACATTCCATTGCATTGCATTCCACCTTCCATTCCACATTCCATTCCATTCCATTCCACATTCTATTCCACATTCCATTACACATTCCATTCCATTCCATTCCACATTCCATTCCACATTGCATTCCATTGCATTCCACATTAAATTCCACATTCCAGTCCATTTCATTCCACATTCCATTCCGCATTTCATTCCACATTGTATTCCAAATTCCCATTCACATTCCATTCCTTTCCATTCCACGTTCCATTCCACATTCCTTTCCATTCCATTACACATCCAATACCACATTCCATTCCACATTCCATTCCATTCCATTCCACATTGCATACCACATTCGATTCCGTTCCATTCCATTTTCCATTCCATTCCATTCCACATCCCATTCCACATTCCATTCCACGTTCCATTCCATTCCATTCCACATTCCATTACAGTTTCCATTCCACATTCCATTCCATTTCATTCCACGTTCCATTCCACATTCCATTCCTTCTTCCATTCCAAGTTCCATTCCACATTCCATACCACGTTCCATTCCTTTCCTTTCCACGATAAATTCCACTTTACTTTCATCATTCCATTCCATTTCATTCCACCTCCCATTCCACATTTCATTCCAATCCATTATACCTTAAATTCCATTCCATTCCAAGTTCCATTCCACATTCCTTTCCACATTCCATTCCATTCCATTTCACTTTCCATTATACATTCCATTCAATTCCATTCCATTCCACATTCCATTCCATATTCCATTCCATTCCATTCCACATTCCATTCCATGTTCTATTCAATTCCATTCCTCTCTCCATTCCAACTTCCATTCCATAATCCATTCCAAGTTCCATTCCATTCCATTCAACGTTCCATTAAATGTTTCACTCCTCATTTCATTCCACATTCCATTAAACATTCAATTCCACATTCCCTTACCTTCCATTCCACTTTGCATTCCATTGCAGTCCACATTCCATTACACATTCCATTCCACTCCATTTAAACATTCCATTCCATGCCATTCCACCTCCTATTACACATTCCATTCCATTCCACTTTCCATTCAACATTCCATTCCAAACTCAAATCCACACTATTCGACATTCCATTCCACATTCCTTTACATTGCATTGCACATTCCATTCCACTTTCTATTCCACCTTCAATTCCGCATTCTATTTCACAAATCAGTGCATTCAATTCCGTTCCAAATTCCATTCCACCTAGCATTCCATTGCATTCCACATTCCATTCCACATTCAATTCCACATTCCCTTCCAAATTCCATTCCATTCCATTCTACGTTCCATTCCACGATCCATTCCACATTCCATTCAACATTCCATTCAACATACCATACCATTCCATTCCAAGTTCCATTCCTCTTTCCATTGCATTACATTTCACTTTCCATTCCACTTTACATTGCATTCCATTCCACGTTCCATTCCACATTACATTCCACATTCCATTCCATTTCATTCCACATTCCATTCCACATTTCATTCCACATTCCATTTCACATTCCATTCCATTCTTTTCCACATTCCATTCCTTTCCATTCCACATCCCATCCACATTCCATTCCACATTCCATTCCATTCCATTCCACATTACATACCACATTCCATTCCATTCCATTTGACGTTCCATTCCATTACATTCCACAATCCATTCCATATTCCATTCCACGTTCCATTTCATTCCATTCCACGTTCCATTCCACTTTCCTTTCCACAATCCATTCCACTTTCCATTCGACGTTCCATTCCATTAAATTCCAGGTTCCATTCCAACTTCCATTCCATTCCATTTCACACTCCATTCCATTCCATTCAACATTCCAGTCCAGTACATTCCACGTTGCTTTCCACGTTCCATTCCACGTTCCATTCCATGTTCCATTTTATTCCATTCCACGTTGCATTCCATTCCATAGCACGTTCCATTTCATTCCATTCCACTTTCCATTCCACATTCCCTTTCACATTCCATTCCACATTCCCTTCCATATCATTCCATTCCATGCCACATTCCATTCCACATTCCATTCCACATTCCTTTCCCTTCCATTCCACATTCCATTCCATTCAATTCCATTCAATTCCATTCCACATTCCATTCCACATTCCATTCCCTTCCACTCCATATTCCATTCCATTCCATTCCATATTCCATTCCACTTTCCATTCCACTTTCCATTCCATTACACTCCATTCCATTCCATTCCAATCTGTTCTGGATTCCTTTCCATTCCATTCCAAATTATATTCGACTTTCCTTTCCATTCCATTCCACATTCCATTCCTTTCCATTGCACATTATATTCCACTTTCCATTCCACGTTGCATTCCTCAATCCATTCCATGTTCCTATTCTACATTCCATTCTATGATCTATTCTACGTTCCATTCCATTCCATTTAACTTTCCATTCCATTCCATTCAACGTTCCATTCCATTCCGTTCCACATTGCATTCCATTCCATTCCTTTCCATTCCACATTACATTCGACTTTCCATTCCATTTTCCATTCCACATTCGATTCCACCTTCTATTGTACGTTCCATTCCACGTTCCATTCTGCGTTCCATTCCATTCCATTACGCGTTCCATTCCACGTTCCATTCCACATTCCATTCCATATTCCATTCCACTTTTCATTCCACATTCCATTCCATTACACTCCATTCCATTCCATTTCAATCCATTCTGGATTCCTTTCCATTCCATTCCAAATTATTTTCGACATTCTTTTACATTCCATTCCACATTCCATTCCTTTCTATTCCACATTCAAATCCATTTCATTTCATTAACATTCCATTCCTTTCCATTCCACATCATATTCCACTGTCCATTCCACCTTCCATTCCACATTCCATTCCACGTTCCTATTCTACTTTCCATTCAATGTTCCATTTTACATTCCATTCCATTCCATTCCACTTTCCTTTCCATTCCACATTCCACTCCATTCCATTCCACATTCCTTTCCATTCCATTCCAGATTCCATTCCTTTCTATTCCACATTACTTTCGACTTTCTATTCCATGTTCCATTGCACATTCTATTCCTCATTCTCTTCTACGTTCCCTTCCACGTTCCATTCTGGTTTCCACTCCATTCCATTACACGTTCCATTGAACGTTACATTCTACATTCCGTTCCACGTTACACTCCACATTCCATTCCATTCCATTCCACGGTCCATTCCGCTTTCCATTCCATGTTCCTTTCCACGTTCCATTCCATAAAATTTCACATTCCATTCCAATCCATTCCATTCCATTCCACATTCCTTTCCATTCCATTCCATATTCCATTCAATTCCATTCCCCATTCCATTCCATTCCATTGCACTTTCCATTCCACTTTCCATTACCTTCCATTCCACATTCTTTTCCATTCCATTCCAGATTCCATTACACGTTCCATTCCACGTTACATTTTGAAATCCATTCCATTCCATTCCATCCTGGATTCCATTCCATTCCATTCCACATTCTATTCCACATTCCATTCCATTCCATTCCACATTCCATTCAACATTCCATTGCATTCCACTCCATATTCTACTCCTTTCCATTCCACATTCCCTTCTTTTCCATTCCACGTTATATTCCACATTCCATTCCAACTTCCATTCCACATTCCATTCAATTTGATTCCAAATTCCATTCCATTCCATTGCACATTTCATTCCACTTTCCATTCCATTATATTCCACGTTCCATTCCACATTCCATTTCCCATGTCATTCAACTTTCCATGCCCCTTGCCATTTCCATTTCCATGTTCCATTCCATTCAATTCCCCTTTCCATTCCACGTTCAATTCCACGTTCCATTCCTTTCCATTCCTCATTCCTTTCCATTCCATTTCACATTCCATTCCATTCCATTCGACATTCCATTCCACGTTCCATTCCACATTCCATTGCACGTTCAATTCCATGTTCCATTCCACAGTCCATACCACGTTCCATTCCATTACATTCCATGTTCCATTCTGTTCCATTCCACGTTCCATTCAACATTCCATTCCATTCCATTCCACTTTCCTTTCAACATTTCATTCCAGATTCCATTGCACGTTCCATTCCACTTTCCATTCCATTCCATTCCAGGTTCCATTTCACTTTTCATTCCATTCCACGTAGCATTTCACATTACATTCCACATTACACTCCATTCCATTCCAAGTGCCACTCCACATTCCATTCCACTTTCCATTCCATATTCCATTCCATTCCATTCCACATTCCATTCCATTCCATTCCATTCCATTCCACATTCCTTTACATTCCATCCCAGATTCCATTCCGCATTCCATTCCATTCCATTCCACATTCCATTCAATGTTTAATTCCGCGTTCCATTCCATTCCATTCAAAGATCTATTACACCTCCCATTTCACTTTCCAATCCATGTTCCATTCCACTCAATTCCACATTGTCTTGCTTTCCATTCCACACTCCCTTCCACATTCCATTCCACATTCCATTACAATCCATTCCACATTCCGTTTCACATGCCATTTCACAGTCCATTCCACATTCCGTTAAACGTTCAATTCCATTCCATTCCACGTTCCATTACATTCCATTCCACATTCCATTCCATTCTACATTCCATTACACATTGCCTTGCATTCCATTCCATTCCACGTTACATTCAACATTCTATTCCATCCCATTCCACGTTCCATTCCATTCCATTCCATGTTCCATTTCACATTCCTTTCCACATTCCATTCCGTTCAATTCCACATTCTTTTCCACATTCCTTTCCACATTCCACTCCATTTCATTCCATTCCACATTCCATTTCACGCTCCATTCCACTTTCCATTGCATTCTATTCCACATTCCATTCCACATTAAATTCAATTCCATTCCACGTTTCATTCCACATTCCATGCCACATTCCATTTCATTCCTTTCCAGTTTCCATTACACTATCCATTCCATTCGATTCCACGTGCAATTCCACGTTCCATTCCACGTTCCATTCCACTTTCCATTCCATTCCATTAAACGTTCCATTCGACATTCCATTGCACAATCCATTCCACGTTCCATTTCATTGCATTCCACGTTCCATTCCACATTCCATTGTATTTTACATTCCAAGTTCCATTCCACATTACTTTCCAGGTTCCATTCCACATTCCATTGTATTTTACATTCCAAGTTCCATTCCACATTACTTTCCACGTTCCATTCCAATTTCCTTTCCATTCCATTCCGTGTTCCATTCCACATTCCATTGCACATTCCACTCCACCTCACATTCCACATTCCATTCCACGTTCCATTCCACATTCCTTTCCATGATCCATTCCAATCCATTACACGTTCCATTCCACATTCTATTCCATTCAATTCCGAGATCCAATGCACATTTCATTCCACATTAGATTCCAGATTCCATTCCACATTCTCTTCCACTTTCCATCCCATATTGCATTCCACATTCCCTCTCACATTCCATTCCGTTTCATTCCAGTTTCCATTCCATATTCCATTGCATTCCATTCCACATCCCATACCACATTGCATTCCATATTCCATAACAGTACATTCAACATTCCATGCCGCATTACATTACATTCCATTCCACGTTCCATTCCATTACATTTCACATTCCATTCCACATTCAATTACACGTCCCATTCTACGTTACATTAGAGGTTCCATTACACGTTACATTCCACGTTCCATTCCATTCCATTCCACGTTACATTTCATATTCCCTTCCATTCCTTTCCATGGAAGGAAAAGTGGAATACAATGTGGAATGGGATGGAATAGACTGTGGAATGGAATGGGATGGAATATGGAATGAAATCGAATGTGGAATGGAATGGAATGGAATGTGGAATGCAATAGAATGGAATGTGCAGTGGGGTGGAATGGAATGTGGAATGGAATGGAATGGAAAGGAAAGGAATGTGGAATGGAATGGAATGGAATGCAATGTGGAATTAAATGGAATGGAAAGTGGAATGAAATGGAATGGAATGGGGAATGGAATGCAAAAGAATGTGGAATGGAATGGAATGGAATATAGAATGGAATGGAACGTTAGGTGGAATGGTATGTGGAATGGAATGCAATAGAATATGGAACAGAATGGAATCGAATGTGCAATTGAATGGAATGGAATGAGATATGGAATGTGGATGGGAATGTGGAATGGAATGCAATGGAATGTGGAATGGTATGTGCAATGGAATGGAATGGAATGTGCAATGGAATGGAATGGAATGTGGAATGGAATGGAATGGAATGTGGAATGTAATGTGGAATTTAATGGAATGGAATGTGGAATGGAATGGAATGGAATTTCGAATGTAACGTGGAATTTAATGGAATCAAATGAGGAATGGAATGTGATATGGAATGGAATGCGGAATGGAATGGAATGCAGAATGGAATGGAATGGAATGGAATGGAATGGAATGGAATGGAATGGAATGAGGAGTGGAGTGGAATGGAATGGAATGGAATGTGGAATGGAACTTAAAATGGAAAGCAATTGATTGTGGAATGGAATGGAATGGAATGGAATGTGGAATGGAGTGGAAAGGAATGGACTGGAATTTGGAGTGGAATGGAATGGAATGAAGAATGCAATGTGGAATGCAATGGAATGGAATGGAATGCAATCTGGAATGGAATGTGTAATGGAATGTGAAATGGAGTGGAATGGAATGTGGAAAGGAATGGAATGGAACGTGGAATGGAATGGAATGGAACATGGAATGGAATGTGGAAAGGAATTTGCAATGGAATGCAATGAGTAATGGAATGGGATGGAATCTGGAAGGAAATGTGGAATGGAATGGAATGGAGTGTAATATGGAATGGAATGTTGAATGGAATGGAATGGAATGGAATGTGGACTCGTATGGAAGTGAATGGAGTGGACTGTGGAATGGAATGGAATGGAATGTGAAATGGCATCGAATGGAATATGGAATGGAACGTGGAATGGAATGGAATGGAATCTGGAATGGAATGTGGAATGGAATGGAATGGAATGTGGAAGGGAATGTGGAATGGAATGGAATGGAATGTGAAATGGAATGGAATGGCATGGAATGTAGAATGGAATGTGCAATGAAATGGCATGGAATGTGGAATGGAATGGAATTGAATGTGGAATGGAATGGAATAGGATGTGGAATGGAATGTGGAATGGAATGTGGAATGGAATGGAATGAAACGTGGAATTGAATGGAATTCGGAATGGAATGGAATGGAATGTGTAATGGAATAAAATGGAATGTGGAATGGAATGGAATTGAATGTGAAATGGAATGGAATGGAAAGTGGAATGGGACATGGAAAGGAACGCGAAATGGTATATGCAATGGAATGTGGAATGGAATGCAATGGAATGTGGAATGGTATACAGAATGCAATATAATGGAATGGAACGTGAAACGGAATGCAATGGAATGTGGAATACAATAGAAAGGAATGTGGAATGGAATGTGGAATGGAATGGAATGTAGAATGGATAGGAAAGTGGAAAGGAATGGAAGAGAAAGGGGAATGGAACAGAATGGAATGTGGAATGGGATGTGGAATGGAAGGAAATGGAAAGTGGAATGGAATGGGATGGAATGTGGAATGGAATGTGGACTGGAATGTAGAATGAAAGGAATGGAAAGTGGAATGGAAGGGAATGGAATGTGGAATGGAATGGAATGGAATGTGAAATGGATTGAGGAATGGAAAGTGGAAAGTAACGTTGAATGGAATGTGGAAAGGAACTTGGAATGCAACGTGGAATGGAACGTGGAATGGAACATGGAATGGAATGTGAAATGGAATTTGGAATGGAATGTGGAATGCAATGGAATGGAATGGAATGGATCGCTATGTGAAATGGAAAGGAATGGAATGTGGATTATAATGGAATGGAATGTGGAAAGGAATGGAATGAAATGTGGAATTTAATGGAATGGAATTTGAAATGGAATGGAACTTGGAATGGAATGGAATGGCATGGAATGGAATTTGAAATGGAATGGAACGTGAAATGGAATGGAATGGAATGGAATGGAATGTGGAAAGGAATGGAATGGAAGGTGGAATGGAATGGAATCGAAATTGGAAAGGAATGGACTGGAATGATATGTGGAATGCAAAGGAATGTAAAATGCAATGGAATGTGGAAAGGAATGCAATGGTATGTGGAATGGAATAAGGAATGGAATGGAACAGAATGGACTGGAATGTGGAATGGAATGGAATGTGAATTGGAATGGAACTGATTGTGGATTGGAACGTGGAAAGGAATGTGGAATGAAATGGAATGGAATGTGAAATGGAATGAGGTACGGAACGTGGAATGGAATGGAATGGAACGTGGATTGGAACGTGGAATGGAACGCGGAGAGGAAAGTGCAATGGAACATGGAATGGAATGGAAAGGAACGTGGAATGGAACGTGGAATGCAATGGAATGGAATGTGGAATGGAATGGATTGGAATGGAATGGAATGGAATTTGAAATGGAATGGAATTGAATGTGGATTGGAATGGAATGGAATGTGGAATGAAATGGAATGGAATGTGGATGGAAAGTGGAATGGAATGGAAAGGAATGTGGAATGGAATATTAACTGGAATGGAATGGAACATGCAATGGAAATTGGAATGGAATGTGGAATGGAAGTTGAAATGGAACTTGGAAAGGAATACAATGCAATGTGGAATGGAATGGAATGGAATTTAGAATGGAATGTGGAATGCAATGGAATGGAATGTGGAATGGAATGGAAAGGAATTTGAAAGGGAATGGGGAATGGAATTGAATGTAAAGTGGAAAGGAATGGAATGTGTAACGGAAAGAAATGGAATTTTTAGTGGAACGTGGAATGGAATGGAATGGAATGCGGAATGGAATGTGGAATGGAATGGAATGAAATTTGAAATGGAATTTGAAATGGAATGGAATGGAATGGAATGTGGAATAGAATGTGGAATGGAATGGAATGGAAAGTGGAATGGAATGTGGAATGGAATGGAAAGGAATGGAATGTGGAATGGAATGTGGAATGGAGTGGAAGGTAATGTGGAATGGAAAGAATGAAACGTGAAATGGAATGGAATGGAATGTGGAATAGAATGTTTAATGGAATGGAATGGAAGGTGGAATAGAATGGAATAGAAGGTGGAATGAAATGCAATGCAATGTGGAATGGAATGGAATGGAATGCAATGGAACATGGAATGGAATGGAATGGAATTTGTAATGGAATGAAGAATGGAATGGAATAGAATGCAATTGAATGTGGAATGAAATAAAATGGAATGTGTAATTGAATGGAATTTAATGTGGAATGGAATGTGGAATGGAATGTGGAATGGAAAGGAAAGTGTAATGGAATTGAATACAAAGTGGAAAGGAATGTGGAATGGAATGTGGAATGCAGTGGAATGGAATGTTTAATTGAACGTGGAATGGAATGGAATGTGGAAAGGAAAGGAGTAGAATGTGTAATAGAATGTGGAATGGAAGGTGGAATGGAATGGAATGGAGTGTGGAATGGAATCTGGAATGGAATGTGGAATGGAATGGAATGTGGAATGGAATGGAATGAAATGCAATGGAATGTGGAATGAAATGTAGAATGGAAAGGGGAATGGAATGAAATGGAGTGTGGAATCGAATGTGGAGTGGAATGGAATGGAATTTGGAAAGGAAAATAATGGAATGTGGAATATTTTGGAATGTGGAATGGAATGAAATGTCGAATGGAATGAAATGGAATGTGGAATGGCATGCAATGGAAAGAAATTTGAAATGAAATGGAATGAAATTTGGAATGGAATGTAGAATAGAAGGTGTAATGGAAAGTGGAATGGATCACGGAAGAGAATGTGCAATTGAATGTGGAATGGAATGAGGAATGGAATGGAAAGGAATGTGGAATGGAAGGGAATGGAATGTGGAAAGGAAGGGAATGGAATGGGATGCAATGTGGAATGAAATGGAATGGAACCTGGAATGGAATATGGAAATGAATGGAAAGGAATGTGTAATGCAATGGAATGGAATATGGAATGGAATATGGAATGGAATGGAATGGAACGTGGAATGGAACTTGAAATGGAATGGAATGGAATGGAAAGTGGAATGGAAGATAATGGAATGTGGAATGGATCTTGGAATGGAATAGAATGGAACGTGGAATGGAAAGGAACGGAATGTGAAATGCAACGTGGAATGGAATGGAATGGAAAGTGCAATAGAATGGAATGGAACGTGAAGTGGAATTGAATGGAATTTGGAATGTAATGGAATTGAAGTGGAATTCAATGGAATGTAATGTGGAATGGAATGGAATGGAATGGAATCTGGAATGGAATGGAATGGAATGTGGAATGGAATGTGGAATGGAATGTGGAATGGGACATGGTATGGAACGTGGAACGGAATGGAATGGAACGTGGAATGGATTGTGGTATGGACGGAATGGAATGTGGAATGGAATGATTAATGCAATGGAATGGAATGTTGAATGGAATGGAAAGTTTAATGGAATGGAATGGAATGTGGAATGGAATGGAATGGAATGTTGAATGGAATGTGGAATGTATTGTGGAATGGAAAGTGAAATGGAATGGAATGGAATGTGTAATGCAACGTGCAATGGAATGTGGAATGTAACATGGAATTGAAAATGGAATGGAACGTGGAATGGAATGGAATGGAAAGTGGAAAGGAACGTGGAATGGAATTTGTAATGGAATTCAATGCATTGTGGAATGTAATGCAATGGAAAGTGGAATAGAATGGAATAGAACGTGGAATGGAACGTGGATTGGGACGTGGAATGGAACATGGAATGTAATGTGTAATGGAAAGGAATGGAATGTAGAGTCGAATTGAATGGAAAGGAAAGTGCAATGGAAAGCGAAAGGAAATGGAATGGAATGTGGAATCAAATGGAATTGATTGTGGAAGGGAACGTGGAATGGAATGGAATGGAACGTAGAATGGAACATGGAATGGAATGTGGAATGGGACGTGGAATGGAATGCAATGTGGAATGGAATGTGTAACGGAATGGAATGGAATGTAGAATTTAACGTGGAATGGAATTTAATGGAATGTGGAATGGAATGTGGAATGGAATGAAGAATGGAAAGTGCAGTGGAATGCTGAAAGCAATGTGGAATGGAATGGAATGGAACACGGAATGAAATGTGGAATGAACTCTGGAATGGAACGTGAAATGGTGCGTGTAATAGATTGGAATGGAATGTGCAATGGAATGTGCCATGGAATGTGGAATGGAATGCAAGGAAATGTGCAATGGAATGTGGAAAGGTATGGAATGGAATGTGCAATGGAATGTAATGGAATGTGTAGTGGAATGTGGCATGGACTGTAATGGATTGTGGAATACAACGGAATGGAATGTGGATGGAATATGGAATAGAAAGTGGAATGGAATGGAATGGAATGTGCAATGGAATGTGGAATGAATTGAATGGAACATGGAATGGAACTTGGAATGGAACGTGGAAAGGAACGTGGAATGGAACTTGGAATGGAACATGGAATGGAACATGGAATGGAATGTGGAATGCAGCGTGAAATGGAATGAAAAATGGAAAGTGGAACGGAACGTGGAATGTAATGGAACAGAACCTGGAATGGGATAGAATGGAATGCAGCGTGGAATGGAATGGAATGGAACATGGAACGGAACATGGAATGTAACGAGGAATGGAATGTGGAATGGAACGTGGAATGGAATGTTGAATGTAACGTGGAATGGAATGTGCAGTGGAATGTGGCACCGAACGTGGTAAGGAAAGAAATGGAAAGTGGAGTGGAACTTGGAATAGAATGGAATGGAACGTGGAATGGATTGTGCAATGGACAGTGGAATGGAAAGTGAATCGGAACGTGGAATGGATGGGAATGGAATATGGAATGGAAAGTGGAAAGGAATGTGGAATGGAAAGCAAGGCCATGTGGAATGGAAAGTAGAATGGAATGAAATGCTACGTGGAGTGGAATGGAATGGAACGTGGAATGAAATGGAATGGAACGTGGAATGGAAAGTGAAATGGAATGGAAAGGAACGTGTAATGGAGAGTGGATTGGAAAACGGTATGCAACGTGGAAAGGAAAGTGGAATGGAATGGAATGCAATGTTGAATGGAATGGAATGGAATGTGGAATGGAATGGAATGGAATATAGAATGCAACGTGGAAGGGAATGGAATGGAATGTGGAATGGAACGTGGAATGGAACCTCTAATGGAACGGAGAATGGAACATGGAATGGAATGGAACGTGTAATGCAAAGCAGAATGGAAAGTGAAATGGAATGGAACGTAACGTGGAATGGAATGGAAGAGAACGTGGAATGGAATGGAATGGAACAGAGAATGGAATGTGGAATGGAATGTAGAAGGGAACGTGGAATGGAAAGTGGAATGGAACATGGAATGGGAAATAGAATGTAATGTGCATTGGAAAGGAACGGAATGTGGAATGCAATGGAATGGAATATGGAATGGAATGGAATGGAATGTCAAATGTAATTTGGAATGGAATGGAAAGGAATTCAGAATGGAATGGAATCGAATGGAATGTGGAATGGAGAGTGGAAAAGAATGTGGAATGGAATGTGGAATGTAACGTGGAATGGAATGGAACGGAATGTGGAATGCAATGTGGAATGTTATGGAATGGAGTGTGGAATGGAATCTGCAGTGGAATGTTGAATGCAATGTGGAATGGAACGGAAGGTGGAATGGAATGTGTAATGGATGGAAAGGACAGTGTAATGGAATGTGGACTGCAATGGAATGCAGTGTGGAATAGAATGGAATGGAATGTGGAATGGAATGTGGAAAGGAATGTGGAATGGAAAGTGGAATGGAACGGAATGGAATGTGGAATGGAATGTGGAATGGAATGTTGAATGGAATGTGGAATGGAATGTGGAATGGAATGTGGAATGGAACGTGGAATGGATTGGATTGCAATGGAATAGATTGTGGAATGGAATGTGGAATGGAATGTGGAATGGAACGTGGAATTGAATGGAAAGGAACATGGAATGGGATGGAAGTGAATTTGGAATGGAAGGTGGAATGGAAAGGAATGGAACGTGGAAAGGAACATGGAATGGAACGTGGAATTGAAAGTGGAATGGAACGTAGAATGGAATGTGCAATGCAGCGTGGAAAGGAGTATGGAGTGGAATGTGGAATGGAATGGAATGGAATGTGGAATGGAATGGAATGGAATGTGGAATGGAATGGAATGGAATGTGGAATGGAATGGAATGGAATGTGGAATGGAACGTGGAATGGAATGGAATGCAATGTGGAATGGAATGGGGAAAGGAACGGAATGGAATGTGGAATGGAATGTGGAATGGAACGTGGAATGGAATGTAATGGAATGTGGAATGGAAGTTGGAATGAAATGGAATGCAACTTGGAATGGATTGTGGAAAGGAACCTGAAATGGAATGTGGCATGGAACATGGAATGGCATGGGCAATGGAATGTGGAATGGAATGTGGAAAGTAATGGAATGGAAAGTGAAATGGAAGGTGGAATGGAATGGTTTGGAACTTGGAATGTAATATGGAATGGAATGAGGAATGGAACGTAGAATGGAACGTGAAATGGATTGGAAAGAAAGTGGAATGCAATGGAATGGAATGTGGAATAGGATATGGAATGGAATGTGGAATTGAATGTGGAATGGAATGCAATGTTGAATGGGATGTGGAATGGAATGTGGAATGGAAAGTGGAATGGAATGGAACGGAATGTGGAATGGTAAGTGGAATGGAATGTGGAATGGAATGGAGTGGGATTTGAAATGCAGTGGAATGCAATGTTGAAAGGAAGGTGTAATGGAATGTGGAATGTAATGTGGAATGGAATGGAGTGGAATGTTCAATGGAATGGCATGGAATTTGTAATGGAAAGTGGAATGGAATGGAACGGAATGTGGAATAGAATGTGGAATGGAATGGAATGGAATCCTGAATGGAATGGAATGGAATGGAATGGAACGCGAAATGGAGCGTGGAATGGAACATGGAGTGGAATCCGGAATGGAATGGAAAATAATGTGGAATGGAAGGTAATGGAATGTGGAATGGAATGTGAAATGGAGTGGAATGGAATGAGGAATGGAATGGAATGGAATATGGAATGGAACGTTGAATGGAAAGTGGAATGGAACATCTAATGGAACGTCAAATGCAACGTGGAACGGATTGGAATGGAACGTGCAATGGAATGTGGAATGGAATGTGGAATGTAATGGAATGGAATGTTGAAGAGAATGTGGAAAGGAATGGAATGGAATGTGGAATAGAATATGGAATGGAAAGGAATGGAATGTGGAATGGAATGTGAAATAGAACGTCGAATGGAATGGAATCGAATGTGAAATGGAACGTGGAATGGAATGGAATGAAATTTGGAAGTAAACATGGAAAGGAAAGTGAAATGGCATGTGGCATGGAAAGTTTAATTACATGGGCAATGGAATGTGGAATGGAACGTGGAATAGAATGTGGAATGCAACGCGGAATGGAATGGCAGGGAATGTGGAATGGAATGTGGGATGGAATGGAATGGAATGTGGAATGGAATGTGGAATGGAATGGAATGGAATGTGGCATGCAATGTGGAATGGAATGTGGAACGGAATGGAATGGAATATGGAATGGAATGTGAAATGGAATGGAGTGGAATATGAAATGTAATGTGGAATGGAATGTGAAATGGAATGTGGAATGGAATGTGGAATGGAATGTGGAACGGAATGTGGAATGGAATGCAATGGAACGTGGAATGGAAAGTTTATTGGAACATGGAATGCAACGTGGAATGTAATGTGGAATGGAATGGAATGGAATTGAATGTGGAATGGAATGGAATGCAAAGTATAATGCAATGTGAAATGGAATGTGGAATGCAAGGTTGAATGGAATGGAATGGAATGTGGAATGGAATCAGGAATGAAATGTGGAATGGAATGTGGAGGGGAACATGGAATGGAATGTAATGCAATGTGGAACAGAATGTGGAATAGAATGTAGAATGGATGTGGAATGGAACAGAATAGAATGGAATGTGGAATGAAATGTGAAATAGAATGTGGAATGCAATGTGCAATGGAATGCAATTGAATGTGGAATGGAATGGATTTGAATGTGGAAAGGAATGTGGAACGGAATGTAATGCAACATGCAAAGTAATGGAATGGAACGTAGAATGGAATGTGGAATGGAAAGAAATGGAATGTGTAATGGAAAGGAATGTAATGTGGAATGCAATGGAATGGTATGGAATGTGGAATGGAATGGAATAGAATGGAATGGAATGTGCAATGGAATGGATTGGAATGCGGAATGGAATAGAATAGAATGTGGAATGGAATGGAATGGAATGGAATGTGGAGAGGATTGGAATGGAATGGAATATGGAATGGAATACAATGGAATAGAATGAAATGGAATACAATGTGGAATGGAATGTGGAATGGAATGGAATGCAATGGAATGTGGAATGGAATGCAATGTGGAATGGAACGTGGAATGCAACGTGGATTGGAATGGAATGGATTGTGGAACGGAATGTGGAATGGAATGTGGAAAACAACGAGGAATGGAATGGAATGCATTGTGCAATGGAATGTGCAATGGAATGGAATGGAATGTTGAACAGAATGTGGAACAGAATTTGGAATAGAATGGAAAGGAATGTGGAATTGGAAGTGGATTGGAATGGAATGGAATGTGGAATCGAATGGAGTGGAATGTGGAATCAAATGTGGACTGGAATGCAATGGGATGTGGAATGGAATGTGGACTGAAATGGAATGGAATGTGGAATGGAATGTGGAAAGGAATGTGGAATAGAATGGAATATAATGTGGAATGGAATGGGGAATGGAACGGAATGGAAAGTGGAATGGATTGTGGAATGGTATGTAGAATGGAATGTGGAATGGAATATAATGTAATGTGGAATGGAATGTTAAATAGAACGTGGAATGGAAAGTGGAATGGAATGGAATGGAACGGAAAGTGAAATGGAACGTGGAATGCAACGCGGAATGGAACGTGGAATGGAACGTGGAAAAGAAAGTGAAATGGAATGCGCAATGGAATGTGGAATGGATCGTGGAATGGAATGTGCAATGCAATCTGAAATGGAACGTGGAACGGAATGGAATGAAATGTGGAATGGAACGTGGAATGGAATGGAATGGAACTTGGAATTGAATGTGGAATGGAATGTGGAATGGAATGGAACGAGAAATGGAATGGAAAGGAACGTGGGAGGGAAAGGGGAATGAAATGTGGAATGAAACCTGTAATTGAATGTGGAATGGAATGTGGAATGGAAAGTTAAGGAATGTGGAAAAGAATGGAATGGAATGTGGAAAGGAATTTAATGGAATGCAGAATGGAATGTGGAATGGAATGGAATGAGGAATGGAATGGCATTTAATGGTATGGAATGTGGAATGGAATGGAATGGAATGGAATCTGGAATGGAATGTGGAAAGGAATGTGGAATACAACGAAATGGAATGTGGAATGGAATGTGGAATGGAAAATAGAATGGAATGTATTGGATTGTGGAATGGAATATGAAATGCAATGTGGAATGGAAAGTGGAATAGAACTTAATGGAATGTGGAACGGAAAGGGGAATGGAATGTGGAATGGAACGTGTAATGGAACGTGGAATGTTATTTAACAGAACGTGGAATGGAACATGGAATGAAATGGAATGGAACGTGGATTGGAATGTGGAAAGGATCGTGGAATGGAAAGTGGAATGGAATGGATTGGAACATGGATTGGAAAGTGGAATGCAATGTGCAATAGAAAGTGGAATGGAATGTGGAATGGAAAGTGTATTTGAAAGGAACGGAAGGTGAAATGGAATGGAATGGAATGTTGAATGGAATGGAATGGAAAGTGGAATGGAATGAAATGGAATATGGAATGCAATGGAATAGAATGTGACATGGAACGTGGAATGGAGTAGAATGGAATGTGGAGTAGAATGTCGAATGGAATGGAATGGAATGATAAGGAATATGGAATGCAATGGATTGGAACGTGGAATGGAATGTGGAATGGAACGTGGAATGGAAGGTGGAATGGAATGGAATGGAAAGTGGAGTGGAACGTGGAATGGAATGTGAAATGGAAAGTGGAATGGAAATGAATGGAATGTGCAATGGAATGTAATGGAATATGGAATGCAACGGAATGGAATGTGGAATTGAATGTGAAATGGAATGGAATGGCATCTGGAATAGAATATGGAATGGAATGGTATGGAAAGCATAACGGAATGGAATGAGAGGGTATGGAATGTGGAATGGAACGGAATGGAATTTGGAATGGAATGGAATGGAACGTGGAATGTAACGTGGAATGGAATGTGGAATGGAAAGGAATGGAACGTAGAATGGAATGCGGAATGGACAGGAATGGAATGGAATAGATGGAATGTGGAATGGAATGCGGAATGGAATGTGTAATCAAATGTGCAATGGAATGGAATGGAATGTGGAATGGAATGTGGAATGGTCTGCGGAATGGAATGTGGAAACGAAAGTGGAATGGAACGGAATGGAATGTGAAATGGAATGCAATGAAATGTGAAATGAAATGTGGAATGGAATGGAAAGTGGAATGGAATGTGGAATGAAATGGAATGGAGTGTGGAATGGAATGGAATGGAATATAGAATTGAATATGGAACAGAATGTGGAATGCAATGTGCAATGGAATGTGGAATGGAATGGAACGGAATGTGGAAAGGAATGTGTAATGGAACGGAATGGAATGTGGAATGGAATGTGGAATGGAGTGTGCAATTGAATGTGGAATGGAACGTGGAACGGAATGTGAAATGGAATCTGGAATGGATTGGAATGGAATGTGGAATGGAACGTGAAATGAAATGGAATTCAATGTGGAATTGAACGCGTAATGCAATGCAATGGGAAGTGGAATGCAACGTGGAATGGAACGTGCTTTGGAATGGAAGGGAATGTGGAAAGGAAAGTGGAATGGAATGTAGAAAGATATGGAATGGAATTTAGAGTGGAATGTGGAATGGAATGGGAAGGAATGGGGAATGGAATGGAAAGGAATGTTCAATGGATTGTGGAACGTAATGTGTAATGGAAGGTGGAAAGGAATGTGGAAAGAAATGTGTAATGGAAGGGAATGGAATGTGAAATGGAATGGAATGGAATGTGGAATGGAATGTGGAAGGGAATGGAATGCAATATGGAATGAAATATGAAATTCAATGTGGAATGCAATGTGGAATTGAATGTGGAATGCAATGGAATGCAACGTGGAAAGGTATATGAAATGCAATGTGGAATGTAATGTGATATGTAATGTGAAATTGAATGTGGAATGGAATGTGGAATGGAATGGAATGGAATGTGGAATGGAACGGAATGTTATGTGTAATGTAATGTGGATTGGAAAGTAATGGAATGGAATTTATTGTGGAATGGAATGTGGAATGGAAAGTGTGATGGAACGGAATCGAATGTGGAATGCAATGTGGAACAGAATGTGGAATGGGACGTGGAATGAAATGGAATGGAATGTGGAATGGAACTTCTAATGGTATGGAATAGAACGCGCAAAGGAACGTGGAATGGAACGCGGAAAGGAACTTGGAATGCAACGTGGAAGGAAATGTGTAATGGAATGTGAAATGGAACATGGAATGGAATGGAACGTGGAATGGAACTTGGAACGGAATGGAATGCAACATAGAATGGAAAGTGGAATGGAATGTGGAATGGAATGTGAAATGGAATGGAATGCAACACGGAATGGAATGGGATGGAGTGTGCAATGGAATGAAATATTATGTGGAATGGTATGGTATGGAATGTGGAATGGAATGGAATGGAATATGGAGAACAATGTGGAATGGAACGTGGGACGGAATGTGGAATTCAATGGAATGGAAAGTGGAATGGAATGTGGGATGGAATGTGGAATTGAATGGAATGGAAAGTGGAAGGGAATGGAATGTAATGTGGAATAGAATGGAATGGAATGCGGAATACAAAGGAATGGAATGTGGAATGCAATGGATTGGAATGGAATGAGGAATTGAATGGAAAGGAATGGAATAGAATATGGAATGCAAAGGAAAGGAACATGAAATAGAATGCGGAATGCAATGAGTTATGGAATGTGGAATGTAATTGAATGTAAAGTGAAATGTAATGGAATTGAATGTGGAATAGAATGGAATGGAACAGAATGTGGAACACAATGGAATGCAATGGAATAGAAAACGGAATGGAACAGAATGGAATGTGGAAGCCAATGTAACGGAATGGAATGTGGAATTGAATGGAATGGAATGTGGAATGGAATGGAATGGAATGCGGAATGGAATGGAATGGAAGGTGTAATGGTATGTGGAATGGAATGTGTCATGGAATGCAATGTAATGGAACGGAAAGTTGAATGGAATGGAATGGAATGTGGAATGGAATGGAATGGAATACAGAATGGTATGGAATGGAATTTGGAACGAAATGTAATGGAATGGAAAGGAATGTGGAATGGAATGCAATGGAATAGAATGGAATGTGGAATGGAATGTGGAATGGAATGTGAAATGGAATCTGGAGTGGAACGTGGAATGGAATATGGAATGGAATGGAATGGAAAGTGGAATGGAACGCCTAATGGAAGGTGGAATGCAACGTGTAATGTAATGGAATGGAATGTGAAATGGAATGGAATGGAATGTGAAATAGAATGGAATGGAATTGAAAGTGGAATGGAATGTGGAATGGAATCAAATGGAATCTGGAATGGAATGGAATGGGATGTGGAATGGAATGGAATGGAAGGTGGAATGGTATGTGGAACGGAATGTGGAATGGAATGTGGAGTGGAATGGAATGGAATGGAATGTGGAATAGAATGGAATGGAATGGAATGAGGAATGGAATGTGGAATGGAATGTGGAACGTAATCGTATGGAATGTGGAATGGAACGGAATGGAATGTGAAATGGAATGGAATGTGGAATGGAATTGAATGGAATGTGGATTGGAATGGAATTGAAAGTGTAATGGAATGGAATGGAATGTTATGGAAAGTGAAATGGAATTTGGAATGCAATCTGAAAAGGAATGTGGAATGGACTGTGGAATGGAAAGTGGAATGGAGGGAAATGGAACGTGGAATGGAATGGAATCGATCGACCAGTAGTATGGAATGGAATGATGAATGGAATGTGGAATGGAAGATGGAATGCAACGTGAAATGGAAAATGGAATGGAATAGAATGGAACGTGGAATGCAATGTGGAATGGAATGGAATGGAATGGATTGTGGCATAGAATGTGCAATGGAATGTGTAATGGAATTGAATGGAATGTGTAATGGAAAGTGGAGAGTAATGGAAATGTACGTGAAATGGAATGTGGAGTGGAAAGGAATGGAATGCGGAATGGAATGCAATGGAATGTGGAATGGAATAAAATGGAATGTGGAATGGAATGCGGAATGGAATGGAATGGAGTGTGGAATGGAATGTTGAATGGAATGTGGAATGGAATGGACTGGAATGTGGAATGGAATGTGGAATGGAATGTGTAATGGAATGGAAAGTAATATGGAATGGAATGTGGAAAGGAATGTGAAATGCAACGTGGAATGGAAAAGAATGGAATAGAATGGAATGTGGAATGGAATGGAAGACATTGGAATTTAATGCAGAATGGAATGGAATGGAATGAGGAATAGAATGGAATTGAATGGAATGTGGAATTGTGTGGAATGGAATGTGAAATGGAATGGAATGGAAAGTGGAATGGTATGGAATATGGAATGGAACGGAATGGAATGGAATGTGCAATGGAATGGAAGGGAAAGGAATGGAATGTGGAATGGAATGGAATGGAAAGTGGAATTGAATGGAATGAAATGGAATGTGGAATGGAATGGAAAGGAAAGAGGAATGGAATCCAAAGTGGAATGCAATATGGAGAGGAATGGAATGTGGAATGGTTGGGAATAGAATGGTATGGAATATGGAATGGAATTTAACGGAATGGGGAATGGAACTTGCAATGGTATTGAATAGAACGCGCAACGGAACGTGGAAGGGAAAGTGGAATGGAACGTGGAATGGAATGTGAAATGGAAAGAGAAAAGGAATGTGCAATGGAATGTGGAATGGAAAGTGGAATGGAAAGTGGATTGGAACGTGGAATGCAATGGAATGGAAGGTGGAATGGAACGTGGAATGGAAGGTGGAATGGAACTTCGAATGGAAGGGGGAATGGAATGTGGAATGGAATGAAATGGAACGTGGAATGGAACGTGGAATGGAACATGGAATGGAACGTGGAATGGAAGGTGGAATGGAACGTGGAATGGAATGTAATGGAACGTGGAATGGAATGTTGAATGGAATGTGGAACGGAATGGATTGGAATGTGTAAATGAATGAAATCAAATGTGGTATGGAATGTGGAAAGGAATGGAATGCAATGTGGAAAGGAATCTAGAATGGAATGGAATGGAATGTGGAAAGGAATGTGGAATAGAATGTGGAGTGGAAGAGGATGGAATATGGAATGGAATGTGGAATGGAATGTAATGGAATGTGGACTGGAATGTGGACTGGAATGTGGAATGGAATGTGGAATGGAATGTGGAGTGGCATGTGGAATTGAACAGAACGGAACGTGGAATGCAATGTGGAATGGAACGTGCTATGGAACGGAATGGAATGTGGAATGGAACGTGTAATGGAATGTGGAAAGGATCATGGAAGGGAGTGGAATGGATTGTGGAATGGAACGTGGAATGGAATGAGGAATGGACGGTGGAATGGAAAGGAATGTGGAATGCAACATAGAATGGAAAGGAATGGAATGTGGAATGGTACGTGAAATGTAATGTGGAATTGATCACGGAATGGAATGGAATGGAATGTGTAATGGAACGTGGAAGGGAATGGAATGGAACGTGGAATGGAACGTGGAATGGAAAGTGGAATGGAATGTTCAATGGAATGTGGAATGGAACGTGGAATGGAAAGTGGGGTAGAACGTGTAATGTAACGGAAAGGAACGTGGAATGAAATGTGGAATGGAAGGTGGAATGGAACGTGGAATGGAATGGAAAGGAACATGGAACGGAACGTGGAATGGAACGTGGAATGGAAGGGAATGGAACGTGGAATGGAATTTGGAATGGAATGTGGAATGGAATGGAATAGAATGGAATGTGGAATGGAATGTGGAACGGAATGTGGAAAGGAATGTGGAATACAATGATATGGAATGTGGAATGGAAAATAGAATGGAATGTATTGGAATGTGGAATGGAATGTGAAATGGAATGTGGAATGGAAAGTGGAATGCAACTTAATGGAATGTGGAATGGAAAGGGGAATGGAATGTGGAATGGAATGTGTAATGGAACGTGGAATGGAATGGAATAGAACGTGCAATGGAACATGGAATGGAATGGAATGGAACATGGATTGGAATGTAGAATGAATCGTGGAATGGAAAGTGGAATGCAATGGAATGGAACGTGGATTGCAAAGTGGAATGGAATGTGGGATAGAAAGTTGAAAGGAATGTGGAAGGGAACATATAATGTTAAGGAATGGAAGGTGGAATTGAATGGAAAGGAATGTTGAATGGAATGGAATGGAAAGTGAATAGAATGAAATGGAAAGTAGAATGAAATGAAATGGAATGTGACATGGAATGTGGAATGGAGTGGAATGGAATGTGGAGAAGAATGTGGAATGGAATGGAATGGAATGCGGAAATAAACGGAATGCAGTCGTAAGTTATATGGAACGCAATGGATTGGAATGAGGAATGGAATGTGGAATGGAACGTAGAATGGAAAGTGGAATGGAATGGAATGGAAAGTGGACTGGAACGTGGAATGGAATGTGGAATAGAACATGGAATGGAATGTGAAATGGAAAGTGGAATGGAAATGAATGGAAAGTGCAATGGAATGTAATGGAATATGGAAAGGAATGGAATGTAATGCGGAATGGAATGCAATGAGAGGGTATGGAATGTGGAATTTAACGGAATGCAATTTGGAATGGAATGGAATGGAACGTGGAATGGAATGTGGAATGGAATGTGGAATGGAAAGGAATGGAATATAGAATGGAACGTGGAATGGACAGGAATGGAACGGAATAGAATGGAATGTGGAAAGGAATGTGGAATGGAATGTGGAATGGAATGTGGAATGGAATGGAATGGAATGTGGAATGGAACGTGTAATGGTCTGTGGAATGGAATGTGGAAACGAATGTGGAATGGAACGGAATGGAATGTGAAAAGGATTGGAATGAAATGTGGAATGGAATGGAATGTCGAATGGAATGGGAATGAAATGGAATGGAGTGTGGAATGGAATGGAATGGAATGTAGAATTGAATATGGAAAAGAATGTGGAATGGAATGTGCAATGGAATGTGGAATGGAATAGAATGGAATGTGGAAAGGAACGTGTAATGGAACGGAAGCGAAGGTGAAATGGAATGTGGAACGGAATATGGAATGGAATGTGAAATGGAATGGAATGGAATGTGGAATGGAATGGAATGTCATACGGAATAGAATGGAATGGAATGGAAAGAGGAATGGAATGTGGAATGGAATGTGGAATGTAATGGTGTGGAATGTGGAATGGAACGGAATGGAATGGGAAATGGAATGGAACGTGGAATGGAATGGAATGGAATGTGGATTGGAATGGAATTGAATGAGTAATGCAATGGAATGGAATGGAAAGGAATGGAAAGTGAAATGGAATTTGGAATGCAATCTGAAGAGGAATGTGGAATGGAAAGTGGAATGGAGTCAAATGGAACGTGGAATGGAATGGAATGGATCGAGGAGTGGAATGGAATGGAATGTTAAATGGAATGTGGAATGGAAGGTGGAATGCAACGTGAAATGGAACATGGAATGGAATAGAATGGAACATGGAATGCAATGTGGAATGGAATGGAATGGAATGGATTGTGGCATGGAATGTGCAATGGAATGTGTAATGGAATGTAAGGGAATGTGGAATGGAATGTGAAGAGGAATGGAAATGTACGTGTAATGGAATGTGGAGTGGAAAGTTGAATGGAATGGAGAGGAACGTAGAATGCAATGTAATGGAATGTGGAATGGAATGGAACTTGTAATAGAATGCAATGTAATGTGGAATGGAATGGAATGGAATGTGGAATGGAATGGAATGGAATGGAATGGAATAGAATGTGAAACGGAATGTGGAATGGAAGGAAATGGAACGTTTAATGTTATGGAATGGGACATGGAATGGAATGGAATGGAAGGAGTAATGGAACGTGTAATGAAACGTCGAATGGAATGCAGAATGGAATGTGGAATGGAATGAGGAATGGAATGTGGAATTGAATGTGGAATGTAATGGAATTGAATGTGGAATGGAAAGTGGAAAGGAATGGATTGGAATGTGGAATGGAATATAATGGATTGTGGAATGTAATGTGGAATGGAATTGAATGGGACGTGGAATGGAATGGAATGGAAGGAGGAATGGAAGTTGGAATGGAACTTGGAATGGAATGGGGAATGGAATGTGGAATGCAATGTGGAATGGAATATGGAATGGAATGGAATGCAATGTGGAATGGAATGTGGAAAGTAATGTGGAATGGACATTGGAACGGAAAGGAATGGAATGTGGCATGGAACGTGGAGTGTAACGTGGAATAGAATGGAATGGGAAGTGGAATGGAATGTGGAATGGAAAGGACAGGAATGGAATGTGGAATGGAATGGAATGGAAAGTGGAATGGATTGGAATGGAATGGAATGTGGAATGGAATATAAAGAAAGTGGAATGGAATCGAAAGTGGAGTGCAATATGGAATGGAATGGAATGTGGAATTGTTTGGAATGGAATGGCATGTAATATGGAATGGAATTTAATGGAATGTGGAATGGAACTTGGAATGGTAAGGAATAGAACACACAACAGAACGTGGAACGGAATGTGGAATGGAATGTGGAATGGAATGTGAAATGGAAAGTGGAAAGGAATGTGCAATGGAAAGTAGAATGGAAAGTGGAATGGAATCGAATAGAACGTGCAATGGAACGTGTAAAGGAAAGGAATGCAACGTTGAATGGAATGTGGAATTAAATGTGGAATGGAATGGAATTTGGAATAGAATGGAATGAAACGTGGAATGGAATGTGGAACGGAACAAGAAATGGAACGTGGAATGTAACGAGGAATGGCACGTGGAATGGAAAGGGCAATGGAACGCGGAATGGAATGGAATGGAATGTGGAATGGAATGGAAAGGAAGGTGGAATGCAACATCGAATGGATCGGGAAATGAAACGTGGAATGGGAAGTCGAATGGAATGTGGAATGGAATGTAATGAAATGTGTAATGGAATGGAATGGAAAGTGCAATGGAAAGGAATGGAATTTGTAATGGAAAGGAATGGAATGTGGAATGCAATGGAATAGTATGGAATGTGCAATGGAATGGAATTTAATGGAATGGAATGGAACGTGGAATGGAATGGGATGGAATGTGGAATGGAAAGGAATGCAATGTGGAATGGAATGGAAAGGAATGAGGAATGGAATATAATGCAATGTGCAATGCAATGGAATAGTATGGAAAGTGGAATGGAATGGAATGGAATGGAATGGAAAGGAACATGGAATGGAATGGGATGGAATGTGGAATGGAAAGGAATGCAATGTGGAATGGAATGGAATGGAATGTGGAATGGACTAGAATGCAATGTGGAATGGCATGGAATGGAATGTGTTATGGAATGAAATGGAACATGGAATAGAATATGGAACGGAATATGGAATGGAATGTGGAATGCAATTTAATGGAAAGTGGAATGTAATGGAGTGGAATGTGGAATAGAATGGAATGGAATGGAACGCGGTATGGAATGGAATGGAATGTAGAATGTATTAGAATGGAAATGAATGTGCAATTGAACAGAATGTAATGTGGTATGGAATGGAATAGAATATGGAATGGAATGGAACACGGAAGAGAACGTGGAATGGAATGTGGAATGGAATGTGGTATGTAATTGAATGTAATCTGTAAAGGAATGGAGTGGAACGTGTAATAGAATGGAATGGAATGCAATGAGGAATACAATGGACTAGAATTGAATGGAATGCTGAATAGAATGGAATGGAATGTTTAATGCAATGTAATTGAACGGAATGTGGAATGGAATGTTTAATAGAATCGGATGGAATGTGGAATGCAATGTGGAATGGAATGGAATGGAATGTGGAATGGAATAGAATGCAGTGTGGAATGGCATGGAATGGAATGTGGTATGGAATGAAATGGAACGTGGAACAGAATATGGAATGGAATATGGAATGGAATGTGGAATGTAATGGAATGGAATGTGGAATGTAATGTAATGGAATGTGGAATAGAATGGAAAGGAATGGAATGCAGAATGGAATGGAATGGAATGTGGAATGTATCGGAATGGAAAGGAATGTGCAATTCAACGGAATGTAATGTGGTATGGAATGGAATGGAACATGGAAGAGAATATGGAATGCAATGTGGAATGGAATGTGGCATCTAATTGAATGTAATGTGGAAAGGTATGGAGTGGAATGTGTAATACAATGGAATGGAACTCAATGTGGAATAGAATGGACTACAAATGAATGGAATGCTGAATTGAATGGAATGGAATGTTTAATGCAATGTAATGGAATGGAATGTGAAATTGAATGGAATGGAATTTGGAATGGAATGGAATGGATAGGGGAATGAAATGGAGTGGAATGTGAAGTGGAATGTGGAATGGAATGTGAAATGGAATGTGGAATGTAATGGAATGGAATGTGTAATGGAATGAAAAGGAATGAGGAAAGGAATGTGGAATGGAACCGAATGGAATGTGTAATGGAATGTGGATTGGATTGCGGAATAGAATGTGGAAATGAACGGAATGGAATGTGGAAAGGAATGTGGAATGGGATGTGAAATGGAAAGTGGAATGGAGTGTGGAATGGAAAGCGTAATGGAACGGAATGGAAGGTGAAATGGAATGTGGAATGGAATGTGGAATGGAATGTCAAATGTAATGAAATGGAATGTGGAATTCAAGCTGGAATGGAATATAATGGAACGTGGAATGGAAACTGTGATTGAATGTAGTGGAAAGCGGAATGAATTGTGGAATGGAATGTGGAATGGAATGGTGTGGAATCATGAATGGAATATGAAATGGCATGGAATGGAATGTGGAATGGAAGGTGAAATGGTATGTGGATTGGAATGTGCAATAGAACGTGGAATGAAACATCAAATGGAAAGTGGAATAGAATGGAATGGAATGTGGAAAGGAATGGAATGGAATGTGGAATGGAATGTGGAGTGGAATGGAATGGAGAGTGGAATGGAATGTGGAATGGAATGGAGGGGAATGTGGAATGGAATTTTGAGTGGAATATGGAATAGAATGTGGAATGGAACGAAATGGAATGTGGAAAGGAATGTGGAATGTAATGTGGAATGGAAAGGAATGTAATGTGGAATGTAATGTGGAATGGAATGTGGAATGGAAAATGGAATGGAATAGAATGCAATGTGCAGTGTAACATGGTATGGAATGGAATGGAACATGGAGTTGAAAATGGAATGCATCATGGAATGGAAAGTGGAATGGAATGGAATGTGGAAGGGAACATTTAATGGAATGCAATGAAATGTGGAATGGAATGTGGAATAGAATGACGAATGGAATGTGGAATGGAATGGAATGGAATGTGTAATGGAATAGAATTTGAAATGGAATGTGCAGTGGAATGGAATGTGGACTATAATAGAATGGAATGTGGAAAGGAATGTTGAATGGAATGCAATGGAATGTGGCATGGAACGTAATGGAATGAGGAATGCAATGTGGAATGGAATGGAATGGAAAGTGGATTACACTGTGGAATGGAGTGTGGAATGGAATGTGGACTGGAAGGGAATTGAATGTGGAATGGAATATGGAATGGAATGAGCAATGGAATGGAATGGATTGTGGAATGGAATGGAATGGAATAGTATCGAATATGGAATGGAGTGGAATGGAATGTGGAATGGACCATGGAAAGGAATGTGGAATGGAACGTGGAATGGAACATGGAATGGAAGGTGGATTGGAATGCAATGGAACGTAGAATGGAATGTGGAATTGAGTGGAATGGTATATGGAACGGTTTGGAATGTGGAATGGAATGGAATGCAAAGTGGAATTAAAGTTGGAATAGAATGGAATGGAATGTGGAAAGGAATGTGGAAAGGGTTGTGGTGGAATATGGAATGGAAGGTGGAATGGAATGTAATGTGGAATGTAATGGAATGGAAAGCGGAAATGAAAGTGGAATGGAATGTGCAATGGAATCTATTGGATCATGGAATGGAACGTGAAATGGAATGGAAAGGAAGGTGGAATGGAAAGTGGAACGGAACGTGGAATGGAACGTGGAGTGGAATGGAATGGAATGTGGAATGGAACGTGGAATGGAACGTGGAATGGAATGGAATGCAATATGGAATGGAATGTGGAATGGAAGGTGGAATGCAAAGTGGAATTGAATGTGGAATGGAATGTGGAAAGGAAAGTTATGTAAAGTGGAAAGGATTCGAATGGAATGTGGAATGGAATTTAATGGAATGCAGAACGGAATGTGGAATGGAAATGAATGGAATGTGGAAGAGAATGTGGAATGGAATGGAATGTGGAATTTAATGGAATTTAATGCTATGGAATATGGAATGGAATGGAATGTAGCATGCAGCACAATCTGGAATGGAATGAAACGGAACGTGGAATGGAAAGTGGAATTGAACGTGGAATGGAAAGTGGAATGGAACGTGGAATGGAACGTGGAATGAAATCTGGAATGGAATGGAATGGAAAGTGGAATGGAAGGGAAAGTTATGTGTAATGGAAAGTGGAATGGAATGGAATGAAATGGAATGGAATGCGGAATGGAATGGAATGGAACGTGAAATGGAAAGAAATGGAATGTGGAATGGAATGGAATGTTATGGCATGTGGAAAGGAATTGAATGGAATGGAATGGAATGGAGAACAGAATGAAATGAAACGTGGAATGGAATGTGAAAGGGAATGTGGAATGGAAGGTGGAATGGAATGTGGAATGGAATGTGGAAAGGAATGGAATGTGGAATGGAATGTGAAATGGAATGTGGAATTTAATGGAATGCAATGGGGAATGGAATGTGGAATGGAATGAATAATGGAATGAGGAATGTAACGGAATGCAATGTGGAATCGAATGGAATGGAATGCTGAATGGAATGTCAAATGGAATGGAATGGAATGCGGAATGTATTGTGGAGCGGAATGTGGAATGCAAAGGAATAGAATTTGGAATGTAATGTGCAATAGAATTTGGAAAGGAATTGAACAAAATGGAATGGTATGAGGAATGGAATTCAATGGAATGTGTAATGGAAAGGAATGGAATGTGGAATGGAATGGAATATTTTGGAATTTGGAATGGAATTGAAGGGTATGGAATGGAACGTGGAATGGAATGGAATGGAATGTGGAATAGAATGGAATAAAATGGGCAATGGAAAGTGAAATGGAATGTGGAATGGAAAGTGGAATGGAATGCGGAATGGTTTGAGGAATGGAAAGTTATGGGATGTGGAATGGAATGGAATGGAATGTGGAATGGAATGGAAAGGAATATAGAACGGAATGAAATGGAATGTTGAAAGGAAGGAGGAATGCAATGTCGAATGGAATGTGGAAAGGAATGGAATGGAATGTGGAATGGAATGGAATGCAATGTGGAATGGCAGGGAATATGATGGTATGTGGAATGGAATGGAATGGAACGGGGAATGGAATGTGGAATGGAAATTGGAATGGAATGTATTGTAATGCAATACGGAATGGAATGTGAAATGCAGTGAAAAGGAATGTGGAATTGAATGGAATGGAATGTGGAACGCAATGGAAAGTGGAATGTAAAGGAATGCAATGTGGATTTTAATGCAATGGAACGTGGAATGGAATGTGAAATGGAATGTATAATGGAATGTGGAATGGCATGAAATGGATCATGGAATGGAATGAAATGGAATGTGGAATGGAAAGGAATGGGAAGAGGAATGGAATGTTTAATGGAACGTGGAATGGCATGTGCAATGGAATGCTGAATGGAACGTGGAATGGAATTTAATGTTATGTGGAATGTAATGGAAAGGACGGTGGAATGGGATGGATTGGAATATGGAATGTAATGTGGAATGGAACGTGGAATGGAACGGAATGCAACGTACAACGAAATGTATAATGGTATGGAATTGAATGTGCAATGCTATGGAATTGAAAATGGAATGGAACGTGGAATTGAATGTGGAATGGAATGGAATGGAATGTGGAATGGAATGAGGAATGTATTGTGGAATGGAATGTGGAATGGAAACAAATTTAATGTGGAATGGAATGTGAAATGGAATATGCAATGGAACGGAATGGATTGTGGAATGGAATGTAATGGAATGGTATGGAATATGGCATGGATTGTGGATTAGAACGGAATGGAATGGTAAGGAATATGAAATGGAATACATGGGAATGTGGAATTGAACGTGGAAAGGAAGGGGGAAAGGAACATGGAATGGAAAGTGGAATGGAAGGTGTAATAGAATGGAATGGATCGTATAATGGAATGTGGAATGGAATGGAAAGGAAAGAGTAATGGAATGTGCAATGGAATCAAATGGAACGTGGAATGGAATGTGGAATGGAAAGTGGAATAGAAAGTGGAATAATAAGTGGAATGGAACGTGGAATGTAATTGAATGGAATGTGAAATGGAATGGAACGGAATGTGGAATAGAATGGAATGGAATGGAATGTGGAATAGAATGGAATGGAATGGAATGCGGAATGGAATGGAATGGAATGTGGAATGCAATGTAATGGAATGGAATGTGAAACTGGATGGAATGAAATATGAATTTGAATGAAATGGAATGTGGAAGGAAATGGAATGGGGAATGGAATGGAATGGAATGTGTAATGGAAAGGAATGGAAAGTGGAATGGAATGTAGAATGAAATGTGGAATGGAATGCAATGGAATGGAATGTGGAACGGAATGGAATGGAGTAGAATGAGGATTGGAATGGAATGGAATATGTAATGGAACGGAATGCAATGGAATGCAAAGTGAAATGGAATGTTTAATGGAATGTGAAATGGAATGTGGAACGGAATGTGGAGTGGAAAGCCGAATGGAATGAAATGGAACATGGAATGGAAAGGAATGGATCGTGCAATGGAATGGAATGGAAGCATTCTGACACACATTCCATTGTAATGGAATACAATGTGGAATGTGGAATAGAATGTGGAATGCAATGGAATGGAATGTGCAATGGAATGTGAAACGGACTGGAATGGTATGTGGAATGGAATGTGGAATGGACTGGAATGGAATCTGAAATGGAATCTGAATGGAATGTGGAATGGAATGTGGAAAGAAAGGCGGAATGGAATGTGGAATGGAATGGAGTGTTATGTGGAATGGAATGGAATGGAATTTGGAATGGAATGAGGAATGGAATGGAATGGAATGTCATTGGAATGTGGAATGGAATGTGGAATGGATTGCGGAATGAAATGTGAAATGGAATGTGTAATGGAATGGAATGGAACATAGAATGGAATGTGGAATGGAATGTGGAATTTAACGTGTAATAGAATGTGGAATGGAATGGACTGGAACATGGAATGGAATGTGTAATGGAAAGGAATGGAATGTGGAATGGAATGTGCAATGGAATGTGGAATGGAATGGAATGAAATGTCGAATGGAATGAGGAGTGAAATGGAAGGGAATTTGGAATGGAATACAATGGCATGTGTAATGGAATGTTGAGAGCAATGTGGAATTGAATGTGGTTTGGAATGGAATGGAATGGGGAATGGAATGTGGAATGTAATGTGGATTGGAAAGGAATGCACTGTCGAATGTAATGAGGAATGGAAAGTGGAATGGAAAGTGGAATGAATTGAATGGAATGCGGAATGGAATGTGGAATGGAATGGAATGCAACATGGAGTGGAACGTGGAATGCATTGTGGAAGGAATGGAATGGAAAGTGGAATGGAATTGAATGGAATGCGGAATGGAACGTGGAATGGAATGGAATGCAACATGGAGTGGAACGTGGAATGCATTGTGGAAGGAATGGAATGGAAAGTGGAATGGAATAGGAGATGGAATGTGGAATGGAATGCTGAATAGATTCTGGAATGGAATGGAATGTTATAGAATATGGAATGGAATGGAATGGAATGTGGAATGGAACGTTTAAAAGAACGTGGAATGGAACGTGTAATGTAATGGAATAGGACGTCGAATGGAATGTGAAATGGAATGTAATGGAACGTGCAATGGAATATGGGATGGAATGGAATGGAATGTGGAATGGAATGTGCAATGCTATGTGCAAAGGAATGTGGAATGGAATGTTGAATGGAAAGTGGAATTGAATGGAATGGAATGTGGAATGGAATGGACTGGAATGTGAAATGGAATGTAGAATGAAATGTGGAATGGAATGTGGAATGGAATGTAGAACGGAAAGTCGAATGGAATGGAACGGAACGTGCAATGGAATGTGGAAAGGAATGAAATGCAAAGTGCAATGGTACGTGTAATGGAAAATGGAATGCAATGGAATGGAATCTGGAATGTAATGTACAATGGAATGGAATGGAAAATGGAATGGAACGTGGAATGTAACGTCGAATGGAATGGAATGGAACGTGTAATGGAATGTGGAATGGAATGGAATGGAATTTGGAATGTAATGTGGAATTGAATGTGGAATGTAATGGAATACAATGTGGAATGTGGAACAGAATGTGGAATGGAATGGAATGGAATGTGCAATGGAATGTGAAACGGACTGGAATGGTATGTGGAATGGAATGTGGAATGGACTGGAATGGAATCTGAAATGGAATTTTGAGTGGAAGGTGGAGTGGAATGTGGAACTGAATGGAATGGAGTGTGGAATGGAAAGGAATTGAATGTGAAATGGAATGTTTAACGGAATGTGCAATGGAATGGAATGGATTGTGCAATGGAATGGAATGGAATTGTATGGATTATGGCATGGAATGTTGATTGGAATGGAATGGAATTATTAGGAATATGGAATGGAACGGAATGGAATGTGGAATGGAACGTGGAAAGGAACAGGGAATGGAACGTGTAATGGAACATAGAATGGAAGGTGTAATGGAAATTAATGGAAAGTGGAATGCAATCTGGAATGGAATGGAATGGAAAGAGTAATGGAATGTGGGATGAAATGGAATGGAATGTGGAATGGAAAGTGGAATGGAAAATGGAATAGAATTTTGAATGGTACTTGGAATGGAATGTGGAATGTAATTGAATGGAATGTGGAATGAACTGGAATGGAATGTGGTATAGAATCGAATGGAATGGAAAGTGGAATAGAATGGAAGGTAATGTAATGGAATACGGAATGGAATGGAATGTAATGTGGAATGTAATGTAATGGAATGCAATGTGAAATTGAATGAAATGGAATGTGGACTGGAATGGAATGGTATGGGGAAAGGAATGGAATGGAATGTGGAATGGAACGCAATGGAATGTGGAAAGGAATGTAGAATGGAATGTGGAATGGAATGTGCAATGTAATGCAAAGGAGTGTGGAATGGAATTGAATGGAATGTCTTATATAATGGAATGGAATGGAATATGGAATGTAACGGAAAGGAATGTGGAATGGAATGGAATGGAATGTGGAACAGAATGGAACGTGGAATGGAATGGAATGGAATGTGAATTGGAATGGAACAGAATATGGAATGGAATGGAATGGAAAATGAAATGGAATGTTTAATTGAATGAGAAATGGAAGGTGGAATGGAATGTGGAATGGTATGTGGAATGGAACAGAATGGAATGTAGAATGGAATGTGGAATGGAATGTGGAATGGAACATGGAATGGAACGTGGAAAGGAATGAAATGCAACATGGAATGGAATGTGGAATGGAATGTGGAATGGAATGTGCAAGGGAATGTGGAAAGGAATGGAATGAAATTTCGAATAGAATGTGGAGTGGAATGGAATGGAATGTAGAATGGAATGAAATGGAATGTGTAATGGAATCTTGATTGGAATGTGGAATAGAATGTGGATTGGAACGAAATGGAATGTGGAAAGGAATGTTGAATGTAATGTGGAATGGAAAGGAATGCACAGTCATATGTAATGAGCAATGGAATGTGGAAAGCAAAGTGGAATGGAATGGAATGGAATGTGGAATGGAACGTGGAATGGAAGGGAATGGAACGTGGAATGGAACTTGGAATGGAACGTGGAATGGAACATGGAATGGAGAGTGGAATGGAACGTGGAATGGAATGGAACATGGAGTGGAACGTGGAAAGCACCGTGGAAGGGAACGTGGAATGGAAAGAAATGTGGAAATAAATGGAATGTGGAATGGAATGCTGAATGAATTGTGGAATGGAATGGAATGGTATAGAATATGGAAAGGTATGGAATGGAATGTGGAATGGAACGTGGAATGTAATGGAATGGAACGTGAAATAGAAGGTGGAATGGAATGGAATGGAAAGTGCAATGGAAATGAACGGAATGTTTAATGGAAGCGAATGGAATGTGAAATGCAATCAAATAGTATGGAATGTGGAATGCAATGGAATGGAATGGAATGGAACGTGGAATGGAATGGGAGGGAATGTGGAATGGAATCGATTGGAATGTGGAATAGAATGCAATAGAACGTGGAATACAATGTGAAATGGAATGTGGAATGGAATGTGGAATGGAATGGAATGGAATGTGGAATGTAATGGAATAGAATGTGGAATAGAATGGAAAGGAATGGAATGGAATGGGGAATGGACTGGAATAGAATGTGGAATGCAATGGAATGGAAAGGAATGTGGAATTGAATGGAATGGAATGTGGTGTGGAGTGGTATACTTTAGGGAATGGAATGGAATGAAACGTGGAATGAATGAAGAATGGAATAAGGAATGGAATGGAATGGAATGTGTAATGGAATGGAATGGAATGTGGAATAGAATGGAATGAAATGGAATGTGGAATAGAATGGAATGAAATTGAATAAAATGTGGAATTGAAAGAATGGAATTTGGAATGCAATGTAATGTAACGGAAGGTGAAATGGAATGGAATGGAATGTGGTATGGAAGAGAATGGAATGTGGAATGGAATGTAATGGAATATGGAATGGAATGGAGGGGAATGTGGAATGGAATGGAATGGAATGTGGAAAAGAATGGAATGGAAGGGAATGTGGAATGGAGTGAGGAATGGAACGTGCAATGTAATTGAATGGAATGTGGAATGGAATGGAATGGAATGTGAAACGGAATGGAAAGTGGAATGGAATGGAATGGAATGTAGATTCGAACAGAAAGGAATATGTAATGAAATGGAATGGAATGGAATGGAAATGGAAATGGAATGTGGAATGGAAAGTGAAATGTAATGTGGAATTGAATGTGGAATGGAAAGTTGAATGGAATAGAATGGTAAGTGGAAAGGAATAGAATGGAATGGAAAGTGAAATGGAATGGAATGGAATGTGGAATTGAATGGAATGTAATGTGGAATAGAATGCAATGGAATGGAATGTTGAATGGAATGGAATGGAATGTGGAATTGAATGGAATTAAATGTGGAATGGAATGGAATGGAAAGGAAAGTGGAGTGCAATGGGGAATGGAATGGGATGGAATGTGAAATGGAATGTGAAATTGAATGTGGAGTGGAATGGAATGGAACTGAATGGAAAGGAATGTTTAATGGAATGGAATGGAATGTGGAATGGAATGTGGAATGGAATGTGGAATTTAATGGAATGTGTAATGGAATGTAAGGGTATGTGTAATGGAATAGAATGGAATGTGTAATGGAATTGAAAGGAATGTGGAATCGAAAGGAACAGATTGTGGAATGGAATGGAATGGAATGGAATGGAATGGAATGTGGAATGGAATGTTAAATGGAATTTGGAATGGAATGGAATGGAATGGAATGGAATGGAATGCAACGGAATGTGGAATGGAATGGAAAGGAATGTGGAATTCAATGGAATTGAATGGAATATGGAATGGAATGGAATGGAAAGGAACTTGGAATGGAATGGAAAGGATTGTGGAATGGAATATGGAATTGAATGGCATGCATTGTGGAAAGGAATGTGTAATTGTAAGGACTGGAATGAGGAATGGAATGTGGAATGGAATGGAAAGTGGAATGGAATGCAATGGAATGTAATGTGTTATGGAAAGGAATTGAATGGTATGGAATTTGGAATGGAATGTGGAATGGAATGGAGTGGAATGTGTAATGGAATGTGGAATGGAATGGAATTGACTGTAGAATGGCAAGTGGAATGGAAAGTGGACTATACGGTGGATTGGAATGTGGAATGGAATGGAATGGAAGGGAATGTGGAATGGAAAGTGGAATGGAATGGAGTGGAAAGAGAAATGGAATGTGGAATGGAATGGAATGGAAATGAATGGAATGTGGAATGGACTGGAATATGGAATGGAATGTGGAATGGAATGGATTGGAATGTGGAATGGAATGAGGAAAGGAATGGAAATGAATGTGGAAAGGAATGTGGAATGGAATTGAATGGAATTTGGAATGGAGTTGAATGAAATGTGGAATGGAATGGAATGGATCATGGAATGGAACGTGGAATGGAACGTGGAATGGAATGGATTGGAATGTGGAATGGAATGTGGAATGGAATTGAATGGAAAGTTGTAACTAATGAGAAATTGAATGGAATGGAAAGTGGAATGGAATATGGAAAGTAATGGACTGTAATGTGGAATGGAAAGTGGAATGGAATGCAATGGAATGGAATGTGGAATGGAAGGGAATGGGATGTGAAATTCAATGGAATTGAATGGAATGTGGAATGGAATGGAATGGAAAGAAACGTGGAATGGAATGGAATGGATTGTGGAATGGAATATGTATGGAATGGGATTCAATGTGGAATGGAATGAGAAATGGGATGGAATGGAATGTGGAATGGAATGAGGAATTGAATGGAATGGAATGTGTTGGAATGTGCAATGGAATGGATTGGAATGTGGAATGGAATGAGGAATGGAATGGATTATAATGGAATGTGGAATTCAATGAAATGGAACGGAAAGTGGAATGAAAAGGAATTGAATGGAATGGGGAACGGAATGGAAAGGATTCTGGAATGGAAGGGAAAGAAATATGGAATGGAATGGAATGGAATGGAATGTGAAATAGAACGGAATGGAATAGAATGGAATGAATTGAGGAATGGAATGGAAATTAATGTGGAAAGGAATGGAATTAAATGTTGAATAGAATTTGGAATAGAATGGGATGGAATGTGGAATGGAATGTGGAATGGAATGTGGAATGGAATGTGGAATGGAATTTGGAATGGAATGGGGAATGGAATGGAATATAATGGAATATGCAACCGAATGGAATTGAATGTGGAACGGAATGGAAATGAATGTGGAATGGAATGTAGAAAGTAGTGGAATGGAAGGTGGAATGGAATGTGGAATGGAATGTGGAATTCAATAGAATGGAATGTGAAATGAAATGTGGAATGGAATGGAATGGAATGTGGAATGGAATGGAATGGAATGTGGAATGGAATGAAATGGAAAGTGTTATGTAATGGAAAGGAATGTGGAAACGAACAGAAACGAATGTGGAATGGAATGGAATGGAATTTGAAATGGAGGTGAATGGAATGTGGAATGAAATGGAAAGGAATGTGGAATGAAATTGAATGGAATGGTTTGCAATGTGGACTGGAATGTGGAATGCTAAGGAATGCAATGTGGAATGGATTGTGGAATGGAATGGAATGGAATGGAATGTGGAATGAAATGTAATGGAATTGAATTGAATGGAATCGAATGTGGAATGGAATGGAATGGATTGTGGAATTCAATGGAATGGACTGTGGAATGGAATGGCATGGAAAGTGGAATGGCATGTGGAGTGGAATTTGGAATGGACTGTGGAATGGAATAGAATTGAATGTGGAATGGAATGGAATGGAATGGAACGAAGATTGGAATGTGGAATGGAATGTGGAATGAAATGGAATGTGGAATTCAATGGAATGGAAATTAATGTGAAATGGAATGGAATGGAATTTGGAACTGAATGGAATTGAATGTGGAATGGAATGGAATGGAAAGTGGAATAGGATGTGGAATGGAATGTGGAAGGTAATGTGGATTGGAATGAGGAAGGCAATGTTGAATAGAATGGAATGGAATGTGGAACAGAATAGAATAGAATGGAATGGGTAATGGAATTTGGAATGGAATGTGGAATGGAATGGAATGTGGAATGCAATGGAATGGAATGTGGACGGAATGGAATGGAATGTGGAATGCAATGGAATGTGAAATGGAATGTGAAATGGCATGTGGAATGGAATATGAAATGGAATGAGGAATGGAATGTGAAATGGAATTTGGAATGGACTGTAAAATGGAATGTGGAATGGAATGAAATGGAAAGTGGAATGGAATGGAATGGAACGTGGAATGGAATGGAATGGAATGCCGAATGGAGTGGAATGGAACGTGGAATAAAATGGAATGGAATGCCGAATGGATTTGAATGGAATGTGGAATGGAATGGATGGTAGCATGCAATGGAAGTGAACCTGGAATGGATTGGAATGATATGCGGATTGGAATGGAATGGAATGTGGAATGCAATGAAATGTAATGCGCAAAGGAATGTGGAATGTAATTGAATGCAATGAGGAATGGAATGTGGAATGGAAAGGAATGTGGAATGGAATGGAATGGAATGGAATGCAATGTGTTATGGAATGCAGTTGAATGGAATGGAATTTGGAAAGGAATGTGGAATGCAATGGAGTGGAATATGTAACAGAATGTGGAATGGAATGGAATGGAATGTGGAATGGAATGTGGCATGGAATGGAATGCAGTGTGGAATGCAACGTGGAATGGACAGTGAACTAGAACGTGGAATGGAATGAGGAATGGAATGTAGAATGGAATTGAATGGAAGGGAATGTGGAATGGAAAGTGGAGTGCAATGTAGTGTAATGATAAATGGAATGTAGAATGCAATGGAATGTGGAATGGAATGGAAAGGAATGGAATGTGGAATGGAATGGAATGGAATGGAATGTGGAATGGAATGGAATGGAAAGTGAAATGGAAGGGAATGGAATGGAATTGAATAGAATGTGGAATGCAATGGAATGTAATGGAGTGGAATGGGATGTAAAAAGGAATGGAGTGGAATGGGATGTGGAAAGGAATGGAATGGAAAGTGGAACGGAACGGGATGGAATGGATTGTGGAATGGAATGGAAAGGAACGTGGAATGGAATGGAATGGAATGTGGAATGAAATGTGGAATGGAATGGAATGGAATATGGAATTGAATGGTATGGGATGTGGAATGGAATGGAATGGAATGTGGAATGGGATGTGGAATGGAAAGCAATGGAATGTGGAATGGAAAATAATAGAATGTGGGATGGAATTGAATGGAATGGAATGTGGATTGGAAAGGAATGGAATGGAATGTGGAATGGAATGCAAGGCAATGTGGATTGGAATGTGGAATGGAATGTGGAATGGAATGTGGAATGGAAAGTGTAATGAAATGTAATGGAATGTGGAATGGAACGTGGAGTGGAATGGAATGGAAAGTGGAATGGAAATTGGAATGAAACCTTGAATTGAACATGGAATGGAAAGTGGAGTGTAATGTGGAATGGAAAGGAATGGAATGTCGAATGGAATGGAATGGAACGTGGAATGGAATGGAATGGAATGTGCAATTGAATGCGGAATAGAATGGAATGGAATGAGAATAGAATGTGGAACGGGACGTAATGGAATGCGGAATGGAACGGAATGGAAAGTTATGGAATGTGGAATGGAGTGGAATGCAATGTGGAATGGAATTTATTGCAATGTGGAATGCAACCTGGAAAGGAATGTGGAATGGAATGGAAAGGAATATGGAATGGAAGGGAATGGAAAGAGGAATTGAATAGAATGGAAAGGATTGGAATGAGGAATGGAATGGAATGGAATGTAGAATGGAAAGGAATGGAATGTGGAGTGGAATGCAATTGTATGGATGGTGGAATGGAACAGAAAGTAATGTGGAATAGAATGGAATTTTATGTATTGTGGAATGGAATGGAATGCAACGAAATGGATTGTGAAAAGAATTGGCATGGAGTGAGGAATGAAATGGAATGGTATATGGAATTTAATGGAATGGAATGGAATGTGGAATGGAATGGAAAGTAATGGAAAGCTTAAAAGAATGGAATTGAATATGGAAAGGAAGGGAATGGAATGGAAACGAATGTGGAATTGAATGGAATTGTATGTGGAGTGCAATGCAATGGAAAGTGGAATGGAATGTGGAATGGAATGCAATGTGAAATGGAATGTGGAATGGAATGGAAAGAAATGTGGAATGGAAAGGAATGGAATGGAGAATGGAAGGGAATGGAATTTGGAATGGAATGGAATGGTATTGAATGTGGAATGGAAAGGAATGGAATGTGGAATGTCATGTAATGTAATCTGGAATTTAATGGAATGCAATGGAATGTGGAATGCATTGGAATGGAAAGGAATGTGCAAAGTTATTGAATGGAATGTGGAATGGAATGGAATTGAATGGAATGCTATGGAATGTGGAATGGAAAGGAATGGAATGTGGAAAGATGGAATGGTATGGAATGTGGAATGGAATGGAATGGAATGGAATTTGGAATGGAATGCAATGGAATGTGGAAAGGAAGGGAATGGAATGTGGAATTTAATGGAATGGAATGGAATGTGGAAGGGAATGGAATGGAATGGAACGCGGAATGGAATGGAATGGAATCTGGAAAGAAAAGGAATTGAATGTGGAATTTAATGGAATGGAATGGATTGTGCAATGGAATGGAATGGAATTGAATGCAGAATGGAATGGAATGGAATGTGGAATGCAATGGAATGGAATGGAATTTGAAATGGAAAGGAATTGAATGTGTAATGGAATGTGGAATGGAATGTGGAATGCAATGTGCAATTGAATGTGGAAAGGAAAGTGGAATTGAAAGGAAAGGAAAGTAGAGTGCAATGTGGAATGAAACGGAATGGAACGTGGAATGGAATGTGCAATGGACGGCGGAATGGAACGTGAAATGGAAAGTGGAATGGATTGGCATGGAAAGTGGAATAGAATGTGGAATGGATGGTGGAATGGAATGCAAGGCAATGTAGAATGGAATGTGATAAGGAATGTAATGGAATTTGGAATGGAATGTGGAATTGAATGTGGTGGAATGAGGAATGGAATGTATTGGAATGTGGAATGGAATGTAATGGAATGTGGAATGGAAAGGAAGGGAATATGGAATGCAATGTGGAATGGAATCTGGAATAGAAAGTGGAATGGAACGGAATTGTTTCTGCAATGGAACGTGGAAGGGAATGGAAGGTAATGTGGAATGGAACTTGGGATGCAATGTGGAATGGAACGTGGAATGGAATATGGAATGTAGCATGGATTGGAATGTATAAGCGAATGTGGAATGGAATGTGAAATGGAATGGAATGGGACGTGAAATGGAATCTGTAATGGAATGTGAAATGTAATGGAATGGAAGGTGGAATGGAAGGGATTGGAACGTGGAGTGGAATGTGGAAAGGAATGGAATGGAATGGGAATGGAAAGTGGAATGGAATGTAGAATGGAATTAGGACTGGAATGGAATGGAATGTGGAATGGAATGGAATGTGGAATGGATTTTGGAATGGAATGTTTTGTGGCACGTGGAATGGAACGCAGTGCAATGTGGAATGGAATGTGGAATGGAATGTGAAATAGAAAATGGAACGGAATGCAATGTGGAATCAAACATGGAATGAAATGGAATGGAGCGTGGAATGCATCATGGAATGCAACGTGGAATGGAATGTGGAAAGGAAAGTGGAATGGAATGGAATGAAATGTGGAAAGGAAAGCGGAATGGAATGAAATGTGGAAAGGAAAGCGGAATGGAATGGAATGGAACGTGGAATGGAATGTGCAATGGAATGTGGAATGGAACGTGGAGTGGAATGGAATGGAAAGTGGAATGAAATGTGGAATGGAATGGAATGGGATGTGGAATCTAATGTGGAATGGAACGTGGAAAGGAATGGAATGGAACATGGAATAGAATGTGGAATGGAAAGGAATGGAATGTGGAATGGAATGTGGAATGCAAAGCGGAATGAAATGAAAAGGAATGTGGAATGAAACATGGAAAGGAATGGAACGGAATGTGGAATGGGATGAGGAATGGAAAGTGGAATTTAATGTGGAAAGGAATGTGGAATGGAATGGAAAGGATTGTGGAATTTAATGTGGAACGGAATGTGGAATGGAATGTGGAATAGAATGGAATGGAATGTGAAATGGAATCGAATGGAAAGTGGAATGGAAGGGAATGGAATGCCATGGAATGTGGAATTGAATGGAATGGTATAAGGAATGGAATGGATAGTGGAATGGAATGTGGAATGGAATGAAATGTGAAATGGAATGAGTAATGGATTGGAAAGGAATGTGAAATGGAAGGGAATGTAATGTGGAATGGCATGGAATGGAATGGATTGGAATGTGTAATGGAAATGAATGGAATGTAGAATGGAAAAGAATGGAATGTGGAATGGAATGGAATGGTATGGAAAGTGGAATGGAAAGGAATGGAATGTGGGATGCAATGGTATGGAATCTGGAATGCAAAGGAATAGAATGTGGAAGGCAATGGAGTGGAATGTGGAATGGAATGGAATGCAATCTGGAATGGAAGGTGGAACGGAATGGAATGGAATGTGCAATAGAATGTGGAATGGAAAGGAATGGAATCTGGAAGGGAATGGAAAGGAATGGAGTGGAATGGAACGTGAAATGCAACGTGGAATAGAAAGTGGAATGGAATGAGGAATGAAATCAAAGTGAATGCGGAATGGAGGGTAATGGAATGTGGAATTGATTGTGGAATGGAATGCAAAGGAATGTGGAATGGAATGGAAAGGATGTGGAATGGAAGGTAGTGGAAAGTGGAATGGAATGTGGAATGGAATGGAATGGAATGCAAAGGAATGTGGAATGTTATGGAAAGGAAACTGGAATGGAACATGCAATGGAATGGAATGGAACATGGAATGGAAAGTGGAAAGGAACGAGGAAGGGAATGGAAAGGAACGGGAATGGAACGTGAAATGGAATGTGGAATGTAAGGTGGAATGCAACGTGGAATCGAATGTAATCGAATGTGGAATGGAATGCAATGCATTGTGCAAGAGAATGGAAAGGAATGTTGAATATAATGTGGAATGGAATGGAAAGGAATCCAGAATGGAGTGGAATGGGATGGAATGGAGTGGAATGCAATGGAAAGTGGAATGGAACGTGGAATGCAAAGTGGAATGGAATGTGGAATGGAAAGGAATCGAATGTGGAGTGGAAGGGAATGGAATGAGGAATGGAATGTGTAATGGAATGGAATGGAAAGTGGAATGGAATGTAACGGAATGTGGAATGGAATGTGGAATGGAATGGAATGGTGTGGAAAGTGGAAAGGAATAGAATGCAATAGAATGATATGTGGAAAGGAATGGAATGGAATGGAAAGAGGAACTGAATGCAATGGAAAGTGGAATGGAATGTAATGGAATGCGAATATAATGGAATGGAAGTTGGAATGGAATGGATGGTGGCATGCAATGGAATCGAACCTGGAATAGAATGGAATGTAACGTGGAATGGAATGGAATGGAATGTGGAAAGGAATGGAATGGATTGTGGAATGGAATGAAATGGAATGTGAAATGGAATGTGGAATAGAATTGAATGGAATGAGGAATGGAATGTGGAATGGAATGGAATGTGGAATGGAAAGATATGGAATGCAATGTGTGATGGAATGGAGTTGAATTGAATGGAATTTGAAGTGGAATGTGGAATGGAATGGAGGGGAATATGTAATGGAATGTGGAATGGAATGGAATGGACTGTGGAATGGAATGTGAAATGGAATGGAATGGATTGTGGAAGGCAACGTGGAATGGAAAGTGGACTAGAACGTGGAATGGAACGTGGAATGGAATGGAATCGAAGGGAATGTGGAATGGAAAGTGGAACGGAATGGAGTGTAATGATAAATGGAATGTGGAATAGAATGGAATGTGGAAAGGAGTGGAATGGAATGTAGAATGGAATGGAATGGAATGGAATGTGGAACTGAATGTGGAATGGAATGGAATGGAAAGTGGAATGCAATTTGCAATGGAATGGAAATGAAAGTGGAAAGGAATAGAATGGAATGTGGAATGGAATGGAATGGATCATGGAATGGAACGTGGAAAGGAACGTGGAATGGAATGTAAGTGAATGTGTAATGGAAAGTGGAATGGAATTGAACGAAATGTGGAATGCAAAGTGGAATGGAATGGAATGGAATCTGGAATGGGATGGAATCGAATGTGGAATGGAATGTGGATTGTAACGTGGAATGGATTGAAATGGAATGTGGCATGGAATTTGGAATAGAATATGAAATAGAACGTGGAATGGAAAGTAATGTGGAATGGTATGTGAAATTGAATGTGTAATGGAAAGGAATGAAATATGGAATGGAATGGAATGGAATGGAATGGAATGGAATGAGATATGGAATGGAATGGAATATGGAATGGAATGGAATGGAATGTGGAATGGAATGGAATGTGGAATGCAATGGAATGGAATCTGGAATGGAATGGAATGGAATGTGGAATAGAATGGAAAGAAATGGAATAGAATGTGGAATGGAAAGGAATGTGTAATGGAATGTGGAATGGATCTTGGAATGAAACCTGTAATGGAACGTGGAATGGAATTTTGAATGGAATGTGGACTGGAAAGGAATGGAATGTGGAATGAAATGTAGAATGGAATGGAAAGGAATGTGGAATGGAATGGAATGGAATGTGGAATTGATTGTGGAATGGAATGGAATGGAATGAGAATAGAATATGGAATGGAATGTAACGGAATGCGGAAGGGAACAGAAGAGAAACTTATGGAATGTGGAATGGAGTGGAACGCAATGTACAATTTAATGGAATGGAACGTGGAATGTAACGTGGAATGGAATGTGGAATGGAATGGAAAGGAATGTGGAATGGAAGGGAATAGAAAGTGGAATGGTATAGAATGGATAGGATTGGAATCTGGAATGGAATGGAATGGAATGTAGAATGGAAAGTAATGGAATGTGGAATGGAATGGTATTGTCTGGAAAGCGTAATGGAAAGTAATGGAATGTGGAAAAGAATGGAATCTTATGTAATGTGGAATGGAATGGAATGGAATGGAATGTGGAATGGAATGTAGAATGGAATGTAGAATGGAATGTGGAATGGAATGCAAAGGAATGTGGAATGGAATTGAAAGGATGTGGAAAGGTAGGTGAAGGAAAGTGGCATGGAATGTGGAATGGAACAGAATGGAATGGAATGGAATGGAATGGAAAGGAACGGTATGTGGAATGTTATGGAAAGGAACGTGGAAAGGAACGTGGAATGGAATGGAATGGAACATCGAATGGAAAGTGGGAAGGAACGTGGAAGGGAATGGAACGGAACCTGGAATGGAATGTGGAATATAACGTGGAATGGAACTTGGAATGGAATGTAATGAAACATAGAATGGAACGTGGAATGGAAAGTGGAATGGAATGCGGAAAGGAAAGGAATGGAATGTGGAATGGAATGGAATATAATGTGGAATTGAGTGGAATGCAATGTGCAATGGAATGGAATGGAATTTCGAATATAATGTGGAATGGAATAGAAGGGAATCCAGAATGGAGTGGAATGGAAAAGAATGGAATGGTATTGAATGGAAAGTGGAATGGACCATGGAATGCAAAGTGGAATGGAATGTGGAATGGAAAGGAATCGAATGTGGAATGGAAGGGAATGGAATGTGCAATGGAATGTGTAATGGAATGGAATGGAATGCAATGGAATGTGGAATGGAATGTAATGGAATGTCGAATGGAATGTAATGGTATGGAACGTGGAAAGGAATGGAATGGAATAGAATGCAATGTGGAAAGGAACGGAATGAAATGTGGAATGGAATGGAATCGAATGTGTAATGGAATGGAATGAAATGGAATGTGGAATTTTATGGAATAGAATGCGGAATGGTAAGGAATGGAATGTGGAATGGAATGGAATGGTATGGAATGGAATCGAATGCAATGTGGAATTCAGTTGAATGGAAAGTGTAATTTAATGGAATGGAATGTGGAATGGAATGGAATGGAAGGTGTAATGGAATGCGAAATGGAACGTGGAATGAAACGTTGACTGGAACGTGGAATGGAATGGAATGCTGAATGGAATTGAATGGAAGTGGAATGGAATGGAATGGAATATGGAATGTAACGTGGAATGGAAAGAAATGGAAGGTGGAATGGAACGTGGAATGGAAAAACTAAAGGAACGTAGAATGGAACGTGGAATGGAATGGAATGGAACATCAAATGGAAAGTAGAATGGAACGTGGAATGGAATCGAATGGAATGTGGTAAGGAATGTGGAAAGGAATGGAAAGGAATGTGGAATGGAAGGTTGTATCGGATGTGGAATGGAATTTAATGGAATGTGGAATGGAATGTGGAATGGAATGGAATATGAAAGGGAATGTGGAAAGAAATCTGGAATGGAATGTGGAAAGAAATCTGGAATGGAATGTGGAAAGAAATGTGGAGTGAAATGTAATTGAATGTGGAATGGAACGTGGAAAGGAATGTGGAAAGGAATGTCGAATGTAATGGAACGGAAGTTTGAAAGGAATGGAATGAAATGTGGTATGTAATGGGGAAAGGAATGGAATGGATTGTGGAATGGAATGTGATATGGGATGTGGAATGAAACGCAATTGAACGTAGAATTAAATGTGGAAAGAAATGGAATGGAATGTATAATGGACTGCGGAATGGAATGTGAAAGGTAATGTGGAATGCAAAGTGGAATGGAATGTGAAATGGAATCGAATGTAATGTGAAATGGAATGTGCAATGGAATGGAATGCGGAATGGAATGGAATGGATTGTGGAATGGAATGGAATGGAATGTGGAATGGAATGTGGAATGCAATGCAATGGAATGTGGAACGCAATGTGGAATGGAATGAGGAATGGAATGTGGAAAGGAAACTGGAATGGAACGTGAAAAAGAATGGAATGGAATGGAATGTGGAATGAGAAGTGGAATGGAAGATGTAATGGAATGTGGAATGGGACGTGGAATGGAACGTGCAATGGAATGTGGAATGGAACGTAGAATGGAACATGGAATGGAAAGTGGAATGGAATGTGCAATGGAATGTGGAATGGAACGTGGAATGGAAAGGAAAGGAACGTGGACTGGAACGTGGAATGGAATGGAATGGAACATGGAATCGAATATGGAATGGAACGTGAAATGGAACGTTGAATGGACTGGATTGGAATGTGGAATGGAATGTGGAATGTAATGCAAGGCAGTGTGGAATGGAAAGTGGGTGGAATGGAAAGGAATTTCGAATGGAATGTGAAATGGAATGGAATGGAATGTGGAACGGTATGTGTAATGCAATGAAATGGAACGTGGAATGGAACGGAATGGAATGTGGAATGGAAGGTGGAATAGAAATTGGAATGGAATGGAATGGAATGTGCAACGGAACGTGGAATGGTATGGAATGGAACATGGAATGGAAATTTGAATGGAAATTGGAATGGAACGTGGAATGGAATGTGGAATGCAACCTGGAATGAAATGTGGAATGGATAGTGGAATGGAATGGAATGGAATGTGGAATGGAATGAAATTTTATGAGGAGTGGAATGTGGAATGGAATGGAATGGTATGTGGAATAGAATGTGGAAGGGAACGGAATGGAACGGAGTGGATTTTGGAATGGAATGTGGAATAGAACTTGGAATGGAATGTGTAATGGAAGGTGGAATGGAATGTGGAATGTAACGTGGAATGGAAAGGAATGCTATGTTTAATTGAATGTAGTGCAATGTGCAAAGGAATGGAATGGAACGTGGAATGGAACGTGGAATGGAATGTGGAATGGAAAGTGGAATGTTATGTGTAAGGTAATGGAATGGAATGTGGAATGGAAAGAAATGGAATTTGGAGTGGAATGAGTAATGGAAGGGAATGGAATGGAATGGAACGTAGAATGAAATGGAATGGAAAGGGGAATGGAATGGAATGGAATATGGAATGGAAAGAATGGTCTGAAATGTGGAATGGAATGGAATGGAATAGAATGGAATGGAATGAAATGGAACGTGGAATGGAAGGTGGAATGGAATGTGGTATGGAATGTGGAATGGAATGGAATGGAATGTGGAATGGAAAGGAAAGGAACGTGGAATGGAATGTGTAATGGAAAGGAACGGAGTGGAATGTGGAATGGAATGGAATGGAATGGAATGGAATGGAATGGAATGGAATGGACCGTGGAATGGAATGGAACAGAACGTGGAACGTGGAATAGAATGGAATGCAATGTGGAATGTAAAGGAATATGGAATAGTATGCGGAATGCATTGTGGAATGGAATGGAAAGGACTGAAATGAGGAATGGATTTGAATGGAATGTGGAATGGAATGGAATCGAGGGTGGAATGGAATGGAATGGAATGGAATCCGGAATGGTAAGGTATGGAAGGTGGAATGGAATGGAATGGAATGGAACGTGGAATGGAACGTGGAATGGAACAGGGAATCAAACTTTAAATGGAATGGAATGGAACGTGGAATGGAACGGGGAATCAAACTTGAAATTGAATGGAATGGAATGTTGAATGGAATGCAATGGAATTTGGAATGGAATGGAATGGAATATGGAATGTAACGTGCAATGGAATGGAATGGAACGTGGAATGGAACGACGAATGCTACCTCTAATGTAACGAAGAATGGAATGTGGAATGGAATGGAATGGAATGCCTCATGGAACGTAGAATGCAACGTGCAATGGAATGAAAAGGGACGTGTAATTGAAAGTGGAATGGAATGTGAAAATAATGGAATGGAACGTTGAATGGAATTGAATGGAATGTGGTATGGGATGAGGAATTGAATGGAACGGAATGTGGAAGGAAATGTGGAATGGAACAGAATGGAATGTGAAAGGGAATGTGGAATGCAATATGGAGTGGAAAGTGGAAGAGAATGTGGAATGGAATCTGGAATGGAATGTGGAATGGAATGTGGAATGGGTCTTGGAATGGAATGGAATAGAATGTGGAATAGAATGTGTAATGGAATGGAATGGAACATGGAATGGAACGTGGAATGGAACGTGGAATGGAATGTGGAATGGAATCTGGAATGGAATGTGCAATGGAAAGTGGGATGGAACGTGTAATGGAATGTGGAATGCAATGTGGAATGGAACGTGGAATGGAATTGAATGGAATGTGCAACGGATCTTAGAATGGAATGGAAAGGAAATTGGAATGGAACTTGGAAAGTGATGTGGAATGGAACTTGGAATGAAAAGTACAACGGAATGTGGAATGGAATGTGGAATGCAATGGAATGGAATTTGGAATGGAATGTGCAATGGAATGTCAAATGGAACGTTTAACGGAATGGAAAGGAAAGTGGACTGGAAACTGGAATGGAACGTGGAGTGGAACGTGGAATCGAATGGAATGGAAAGTTGAATGGAAACTGGAATGGAATGAAATAGAATGTGGCATGGAATGTGAAATGAAACGTGGAATGGAATGGAATGGAACGTGGAATGGAGTGGAATGGAATGTGGAATGAAATGGAATGGAACATAACGTGGAATTGAATGGAATGGAATGGAAAGTTGAATGCAATGGAATGGAATAGAACGTGGAATTGAATGGAATTGAACAGGGAAAGGAAAGTGGAATGGAAAGTGGAATGGAATGTGGAATGGAATGGAAAGGAATGTGGAATGGAATGGAATGGAATGTGGAATGGAATGGAATGGAATGTGGAATAGAATAGAATGGAATGGAATGTGCAATGGAATGTGGAATGGAATGTGGAATGCAATGGAATGGAATGTGGAAAGGAATTGAATGTGGAATGGAAAGGAATGGAATGTAAAGGGGAATCATACGGAATGGAATTGAACGGAATGTAGAAAGGAATGGAATGGAATGTGGGAAGGAATACAACGTGGAATGCAATGAAGTGGAATGGAATGCGGAATGGAATGGAATGGAAGGGAAGGTGGAATGGAATTGAATGAAACTGAATGGAATGTGGAATGGAATGCAGTGAAATGTGGAATGGAAGGGTATGTGGAATGGAATTGAATGAAACTGAAAGGAATGTGGAATGGAATGCAGTGAAATGTGGAATGGAAGAGAATGTGGAATGGAATGAAATGGAATGGATTGTGGAATGGAATAGAATGTGGAATGGAATGAATTGGAATGCAAAGTTTAACGGAATGGAATGGAATGTGGAATGGAATGGAATGGAACTGAATGGAATGTGGAATGGAATGGAGTGCAAATTGGAATGGAATTTTTAACGGAATGGAATGGAATGAAATGTGGAACGGAATGGAATGGAACTGAATGGAATGTGGAATGGAATGGAGTGGAAAGTGGAATGGAATAGAATATGGAATGGGAAGAAATGGAATGGAATGTGGAATGGAATGGAATGGAATGGAACGGGGAATGGAATGGAATGGAATGGAAAGGAATGGAATCTGGATTGGAATGTGAAAAGCAATAGGATGGAATGGAATGGAAAGTGGAATGGAATGGAATCTAACCTGGACAGGAATGTAGAATGCAATGTGGACTGCAATGTGGAATGGAATGGAATGGAATGTGGAATGGAATGGAAGGGAATGTGGAATGGAATTTGGAATGGAATTTAACGGCATGTGAAATGGCATGTGAAATGGAAATTGGAATGGAACGTTGAATGGAACATGGAAAGGAACATCGAATGGATTAAAATGGAATGAGAAACGCAACGGAAAGGAATATAGAATGGAATGGAAAGGAATGTCCAATGGAATGCGGAATGGACTGGAATTGAATGCGGCATGGAATGTGGAATGGAATGGAAAGGAATGTGAAATGGAAAGAAATGGAATGTGGAATGGAATGCTGACTGGAAAGGAATGGAATTGAATATGAAATGGAATGGAATGGAATATGGAATGGAATGTGCAAAGGAATGGAATGGAGTGGAATGTGGATTGGAACGTTGAATGGAATGGAATGAAATGTGGAAAGGAATGGAATGGAATGGGGAATTTAATGGGTTGCAATATGGAATGGAATGTGGAATGGAATGGAATGGAATGGAATTGAAAGAAGAATGGAATGGAAAGGAATGTTGAATGGAATGGGAATGGAATGAAATGGATTGTGGAATGGAATGGAATGGAATGCGGAAAGGAATTGACTGGAACGTGGAATTGAATGGAATGGAATGGACTGGAACGTGCAATTGAATTGAATTGAACGAGGAATGAAACGTGGAATGGAATGGAAAGGAATGAGGAATGGAAGAGTATGGAATTTCAAATAGAATGGAATGGAATGGAATGTGCAATGGAATCTGGAATGGAATGTGGTACGCAATGGAATGGAATGTGGAACGGAATTGAACTTGGAATGCAATGGAATGGAACGTGAATTGGAAAGGAATGGAAAGGAATGTGGAATGGAATGGAATGGAATGGAAAGTGAAATGGAATTTGGAATGGAATGTGGAATGGAATGTGGAATGGAATGTGGAATGGAAAGTGGAATGGAATATGGAAATTAATGTAGTTTGGAATGTGGAAAGGAATGGGAAGGAATGTCCAATGGAATGTGGAATGGGATGCAATTTAATGCGGAATGGAATGTGGAATGGGATGCAATTTAATGCGGAATGGAATGTGGAATGGAATGGAAAGGAATGTGAAACGGAAAGAAATGGAATGTGGAAAGGAATGTGGAACGCAATGAAATGAAATTGAAAGTGAAATGGAATGGAAAAGAATGTGGAATGGAACATGCAAGGGAAAGGAATGGACTGGAAGGTGGATTGGAATGTAGAACGGAATGGAATGGATTGTGGAACGGAATGGAATGCTATGTGGAATATAATGGAAAGAAATGTGGAATGAAATATCAGATGGAATGGAATGCAAAGTTGAATGCAACGGAATGGAATGTGGAATGGAATTTGGAATGGAATGGAATAGAATGTGAAACGGAATGTGCTAAGGAATGTGGAATGAAATGGAATGGAATGTAGAATGGAATGTGGAATGGCATGTGGAATGGAATTGAATGTAATATGGAACAGAATGTGGAATGAATGTAGAATGCAATGGAATGAAATGTGCAATGGAATGCGGATAGGAATTGAATGGAATGTGGAATAGAATCGAATGGAATGTGGAATGCAATGTGGACTGGAACGTGGAACGGAATGTGGAATGGAATGTCGACAGCAATGCAATGGAATGTGGAACAGAATGTGGAATGGAATGGAATGGAATGTGGAATGGAACGGAATGGAATGTGGAATGGAATCGAATGGAATGGAATGTGGAACGGAGTGCAATGGAATAGAATGAAAGGTAAGGTAATGTGGAAAGGACCATGGAACGAAAGGTGGAATGGAACGGCATGGATTGTGGAATGGAATGGAATGTAACGTAGAATGGAAAGGAATGGAATGTGTAATGGAAACGAATGTAATATGGAATGCAATGTAATGGTAAGGAATGAGGAATGGAATAGAATGGAATGGAATGGAATGTGCAACGAAATGGATTGGAATGTGGAATGGAATAGAATAGAATGTGGAGTGGTATGGAATGGAATGTGGAGAGGATTGGAATGTATTGGAATGTTGAATGGAATGCAATGGAATAGAATGAAATGGAATGCAATGTGGAATCGAATGTGGAATGGAATGGAATGCAATGGAATGTGGAAGGGAAAGGAATGTGGAATGGAACGTGGAATGGAATATGGAATGGAATGTGGAATGGATTGTGGAATAGAATGGAATGCAATGGAATAGAATGAAATGGAATGCAATGTGGAATGGAATGTGGAATGGAATGGAATGCAATGGAATGTGGAATGGAATGGAATGCAATGGAATGTGGAATGGGATGGAACGTGGAATGGAACGTGGAATGGAGTGGAATGGAAGGTAGACTGGAATGCAGTGGAAAGTTGAATGGAATGCGGAATGGAATGGAATTGAATGTGGAATGTAATGGAATGGAATGTGGAATGTAATGGAATGTAATGTGGAATGCAATGTTGAATGGAATGTGGAAAGGAATGGAATGGAATGTGGAAAGGGATGGAATGGAAATTGGAATGGAAAGGAAAGAAACGTGGAATGGAATGGAATGGAACATGGTATGTAATGTGGAATGAAACGTGGACAAGAACATGGAATGTAATGTGGAATGTAATGGAACGGAATGTGGAATGGAATGGAATGTGGAAAGGAAAGTGGAATAGAATGGAATGGAATGTGGAATGGCATGGAACGGGATGTGGAATGGAATGTGGAATGCAATCTGGAAAGTTATGTGGAATGGAATGGAATGGAATGTGGAATGGAGTGTGCAATTGAATGTGGAATGTAATGAGGAATGGAATGTGAAATGGAATCTGGAATGGAATGGAATGGAACGTGGAATGGAATGGAATAGAAGTTGGAATGGGATGTGGAATGGAATCTGGAAAGGAATGTGGAATGGAACGGAATGGAAAGTGCAATGAAATGTGGAATGGAGTGTGGAATGGAATGTGGAATGCAACGGAATGGAATGTGGAATGGAATGTGGAACAGAGTGTGGAATGAAATGTGGAAAGGATGGAATGGAAAGTGGAATAGAATGTGGAATGGAATGTAGCATGGAACGTGAAATGGAAAGGAATTGACTGTGTAATTGAACGTGGAATGAAATGGAATTGGATGTGGAAAGGAACGTGGAATGGAACGTGGAATTTAGAGGAATGGAACGTTTAACGGAATGTGGAATGGAATGTGGAAATGAATGGAATGGAATGTGGAATGGAATGTGAAAAGGAATGTGGAATGCCATGGAATGGAATGGAATGTGGAACGGAACGGAAAGCAATGTGGAATGGAATGTGGAATTGAATGTGGAATGAAAGTGGAATGGAACGGAATGGAATGTGAAATGGACTGTGGAATGGAATGGAATCGAATGTGGAATGGAATGAGAAACGGAATGTGGAAAGGAATGTGGAATGGAATGTGGAAAGGAATGTGGAATGGAAAGGAATAGAAGGTGAAAGGCAATGGAATGGAATGTGGAATGGAATGGAATGGAATGTGGAATGGAATGTGGAATGGAATGGGGAATGGTACGGGATGGAATGTGGAATGGAATGTGGAAAAGAATGTGTAATGGAATGTCAAATATAATGCAACGGAATGTGGAATATAACGTGGAATGGAATGGAATGTAACTTGGAATTGAATGTTGGATGGAATGTGGAATGGAATGTGAAGTGGAATGGAATGTGAAATGGAATAGAAAGGAATGTGCAATGGAATATGGAGTGTAATGTAGAATTGAATGCAGAATGGAACGCAATGGATTGTGGAATGGAATGTGGAATGGAATGTTGAACAGGATGAAATGGAAAGTAGAATTGAATGGAATGGAATGTGGAATGGAATGGAATGTAACGTGGAATGGAACATGGAATGGAATGTGGAATTAAAGGTGGAGTGGAATGTGGAATGGAATGGATTGGAATGTGCAATGGAACGTGGAATGCAATGGAAAGGAATGTGCCAAGGAATATGGAATGGAATGTGGAATGCAATGTGGAATGGGACGCAATGGAATGTGGAGTGGAACGTGGAATGGACTGTGGAAATGAATGTGGAATGAAAAGAGGAATGGAATAGAATGGAAAGCAGAATGGAATGTGGAATGGACCGTGGAAAGGAAAGTAGAACGGAAAGGATCGAAAGTGGAATGTAGTGTGAAATGGAATGGAAAGAATGTGGAAAGGAATGTTGAAAGCAAAATGGAATGGAATGGAATGGAATGGAATGGAATGTGAAATGGAATGTGGAATGGAATGTAAAATGGAATATGGAATGGAATGCGAAATGGAATGTGGAATGGAATGTGAAATGGAATGTGGAATGCAATGTGGAAAAGAATGAAATGGAATGTGTAATGGAACGTGGAATGGAATGTGAAAGCGAATGGAATGGAATGTGGAATGGAATGTGGAATGTAATGGAAAGGAATGTGCAACGGAATGTGCAATGGAATGGAATGGAATGTGCAAAGGAATGTGGAATGGAATGTGGAAGTGAATGCAATGGTATTTCAAATGGAATGTAGAATGGAATGTGAAATGGAATATGGAAAGAAATGTCGAATGGAATGGAATGGAACGTGGAATGGAATGGAATGGAATGTGGAATGGAACGTGGCATGGAACGTGGAAAGGAAATTGGAATGGAATGGAATGTAACGAGGAATGGAATGATGAACGGATTGTGGAATGGAATGGAATGGAATGGAATGTGGAATGGAATGTGGAAAGGAAAGTGGAATAGAACGTGGAATGGAATGGGATGGAACGTGGAAGGGAACGTGGAATGGTACATTGGAATGGAACTTGGAATGGAAGGAGGAATGGAATGGAAAGGAATGTGTAATGGAATGTGAAATGCAATGTGGAATCGAACGGAATGGAATGTGGAACGGTACGTGGAATTAAATGGAGTGGAACGTGGAATGGAACATGGAATGGAATAGAATGAAACATGGAATGGAACGTGGAATGGAATGTGGAATGGAATGTGGAATGCAATGAGGAATGCAATGTGGAATGGAATGTGAAATGGAATGGAATGGAATGTGGAATGGAATGGAATGGAATGTGGAATGGAATGTGGAAGGGAATGTGGAACGTACTGTGGAATGGAATGTGGAAAGGAATGTGGAATGGAAAAGAAGGGAATGTGAAACGGAATGGAATGGAATGTGGGATGGAATGTGAATGGATTGTAATGTGTAATGGAATATGGAAAGGAAAGTGGAATGCTATGGAATGGAATGTGAAATAGACTGTGCAATGGATTGTAGAACGGAATGAGGAATGGAATATTGAATGAAATGCGGAAAGGAATGTCGAAAAGAATGTGGAATGGAACGGATTGGAATTTGGAATGGAACGTGGAATGCGACGTGGAATGGAATGTGGAATGGAATGGAAACGACGTGTAGTGGAATGAGAAATGGAAAGCAATGGAATGGAAAGGAATGGAATGTGTAATGGAATGTGGAATGGAATTGAATCGACCTTGGAATGGAACGTAAAATGGAACGTGGAATGGAATGTAATGTAATGAGGAATGGAGCGGAATGTGGCATGGAATGTAAGGGAAAGTGGAATGGAATGTTGAGTGGAATAGAATGGAATGCGGAATGGAATGGAATAGAATGTGAAATGAAATGTTGAACGGAATGTGAAATGGAATGTGGAATGGAGTGGAATGGAATGTGGAACGGAGTTTTGAACGGAATGTGGAATGGAATGTGTAATGGAATGTGGAAAGGAATGTGTAATGGAACGGAATGAAATGTGAAATGGAATATGGAATGGAATGGAATGGAATGTGGAATGGAATGGAATGGAATGTGGAATGGAATGGAATGGAATGTGGAATGGAATGGCATGGAGTGTGGAAAGGAATGTGGAACGGATTGTGGAATTCAATGTGCAATGGAATGTGGAAAGGAATCTGTAATTTAACGGAATGGAATGTGAAATGGAATGGAATGGAATGTTTAATTGAATGTGCAATCAAATGGAATGGAATGTGGATTGGAATGAGTAAAGGAATGTTGAATGGAACGGAATGGAATGTGGAATGGGATGTGGAATGAAAGGTGGAATGGAATGTGGAATAGAATGTGGAATGGAATGCGGGATGGAAAGTGCAATGGAATGCGGAATGGCGTGGGAAATGTAATGTGGAATACAACGGAATGTAACATGTAATGGAATGTGGAATGGAACTCAATGGAATGTGAAATGGAATTTGGAATGGAATGTCTAATTTAATGGAAAGGAATGTGGAATTGAATGTGGTATGGAAAGGAATGGAACGTGGAATGGAATGTGGCATGGAATGGAATGGAATGTGGAATGGATGGCGGAATGGAATGTGGAAGGTATTGTGGAGAGGAATTTGGAATGGAATGTGGAATGGAATGTGGATTGGAATGTGGAATGGAAAGTGGAATGTAATGTGGAATGTAGCGTGGAATGTAATGGAATGGAACGTGTATTTGAATGTGGAATAGAATGGAATGTGGAATGAAATGTGGAATGGAAAGTGGAATGAAATGTGGAAAGGAAAGGAATGGAATTTGGAATGGAATGTGCAATGTATTGGAATGGAATGTGGAATGGAATGGAATGCAATGAGGAACGGCATGTGGAATGGCATGTGGAGTGCAACGAAATATAATGTGGAATGGAATGGGGATTGGAATGTTAAAAGGGAAGTGGAAATGAATGGAATGGAATTTGGAAAGGATCGTGAAAGGATATCGAATATAAACTGGAATAGAACGTTGAATACAATGTGGAAAGGAATGTGGAATGGAATGCAATGGAAAGTGGAATGGAATTTAATGGAATGTGGAATGGAATGTGGAATGGAATGCGGAATGAAATGTGGAAATGAATATGGAATGCAATGGAATGGAATGTTGAATGGAATGTGGAATGGAGTGTGGAAAGGAAGGTGTAACGGAACAGAATGGAAGGTGAAACGGAACGTGGAATGGAAAGTGGAATAGAAAGTCAAATGTAATTTAATGGAATGTTTAATTGAGCGTGGAATTGAATGGATTGGAACGTGGAATTGAAAGTGGGATGGAATCTAATGGACTGTGGAATGGCTTGTGGAATGCAATGTAGTGGAATGTGCAAAGCAATGTGAAATAGAGTGTAATGGAATGTGAAATGGAGTTTTGATTGCAATGGGGAATTGGACATGGAATGGAATGGAGTGGAATGTGTAATGGAATGTGGAATGGAACAGAATGGAATGTGGAATGAAATGGAATGGAATGAAGAATGGAATGTGGAAAGGAACGTGGAATGGAATGGAGTGGAATGGGGAATGGAACGTGGAATTTAATTGAATGGACCTTGGAATGGAACTTAGAATGGAATGTTGAATGGAATGTGGAATGGAATGGAATAGAATGTGGAATGGAATGGAATGGAATGTGGAATGGAATGGAATGCAATGTGGAGTGGAATGGAGTTGAATGTGGAATGCAATGAGGAATGGAATGTGGATTGGAATGTGGAAAGGAAATAAATGGAATGGAACGTGGAATGGAACGTGGAATGGAACATGGAATAGAAAGTGGAGTATATCGTGGAATGGATCGTGGAATGGAATGAAATGGAAAGTGGAATGTAACGGAATGGAATGTGTAATGGTATGAAATGGAATGTGGAATGCAATGGAATGCAATGTGGAATGGAATTTAATGTAATGGAAAGTGGACTGGAATGAAATGGAATGCAAAGGAATGTGGAATGGAAAGGAATGGAATGTGGAATTGAAGTGCATGGATTGTGGAATGTAATGAGGAATGGAAAGTGGAATGGAATGGAATGGAACGTGGAATTGAACGTGGAATGAAATGTGGAATATGGAATGAAATGGAATGGAATGGAATGTGGAGTGGAATGGAATTGATTGTGGCGTTGAATGGAATGGAATGTGGAATGGAATGGAATGGAAAGTGGAATGGAATGCGGAATGGAAAGGAATGCGGAATGGAATATGGAATGCAATGGAATGGAATGTGGAAAGGAATGGAATGGGATGTGGAATGGAATGTGGAAGAGGATTTAGTGGAAAGTGGAATGGAACATGGAATGGAATGGAATGGAATGGAATGGAAATTGGAATGGAATGGAATGGAATGTAGAATGGAATGTGGAATAAAAAGTGGTATGCAATGTGGAATGGAATGGATTGAAATGTGGAATGGAATGTTGATTGGAATGGAATGGAATGTGGAATGGAATGGAATGGACTACAGATGGAATGTGGGATGGAATGTGGAATGGAATGTGGAATATAATGCAATGGAACTTGGAATACAAGGTGGAATGGCATGTGAATTTGAATGCATTGGAATGTGGAATGGAATGTGCAATGAAATAAAATGGAATGAGCGTGGAATGTGGAATGGAATATAGAATGGAATGTGGAGTGGACTGCGGAATGGAACATGGCATGGAATATGGAATGGAATGGAATTGAATGGAATCTGGAATGGAATGTGAATTGGAATGCAATGGAATGTGGAATGGAATATGGAATGAAATGCAATGGTATGAGAATGGAATGTGGAATGGAATGTGGAACGGGATGGAATGGAATGAGGAATGGAATGTGGAATGGAATGAAACGGACTACAGATGGAAAGTGGAATGGAATGTGGAATGTAGTGTGGAATATAATGGAATGGAACTTGGAATAGAAGGTGGAATGGCATGTGAATTTGAATGCATTGGAATGTGGAATGGAATGTGCAATGAAATAAAATGGAATGAGCATGGAATGTGGAATGGAATATGGAATGGAATGTGGAGGGGACTGAGGAATGGAATGGGCCATGGTATGTGGAATGGAATGGAATTGAATGGAACGTGGAATGGAATGTGAATTGGAATAAAATGGAATGTGGAATGGAATATGGAATGAATTGCAATACTATGAGAATGGAATGTGGAATGGAATGTGGAACGTGTTGGAATAGAATGAGGAATGGAATGTGGAATATAAAGTGTAATGGAATGAAATGTAATGTGGCATGCAATGTGAAATGGAATATGTAATGGAAAGGAATGGAATGTGGAAAGAAATATGAAATGGATTGTTTAATGGAATGGAATGGAATGTGAAATAGAATGGAATGGAATGGAATATGGAACGGAATGGAACGGAAAGTGAAATAGAATGTGGAACGGAATGTGAAATGGAATGTGGAGTGGAATGTGGAACGGAAAGTAATGGAAGGTGGAATGGAATGGAAAGAAACGTGGAATGGAATGGAATGGAATGTGGAATGGAACTTGGAATGGAATGTGGAATGGATCATGGAACAGAAAGTGGAATGGAATGTGAAATGGAATGTGGAATGCAATGGAATGGAATGCGGTATGAAATGTGAAATGGAATGGAATGGAATGTGGAATGGAATGTGGAATGTAAGGCCAAGGAATGAGAATGGAATGTGGAATGGAATGAAATGGAATATGGAATGGAATGTGCAATGGAATGGATTGGAAAGTGGAATGCAATGTGGAATGGAATGTGGAATGGAACGGAATGGAATGTGGAATTCAATGTGGAATGGAATGTGGAATGAAACGTGGAATGGAACGTGGAATTGAATGGAATGAAACTTGGAATAGACTGTGGCATGTAGTGGAATGGAATTTGGAATGAATTGTGGAGTGTAATCAAATGGAATGTGCAACGGAATGGAATGGAATCTGGAAAGGAATGTAGAAAGGAAAGGAATGTAATGTGGAATGGACTTTAATGGAATGTGGAATGGAAAGTGGAAAGGAATACGTAATGGATTGTGGAATGGAATGTGGAATGGAACAGAAAGGAAAGTGGAATGGAATGTGGAATGGAGAGTGGAATGGAACTTGAAAAGGAATGCAATGGAAAGTCGAATGGAACGAGGAATGGAATGGAATGGAACGTGGAATTGAACGTGGAATGGAAAGTGGAATGAAATGGAATGGAATGTGGAATGGAACATGGAATGGAACGTGGAAAAGAATGTTGAATTGAACGTTGCATGGAATGTGGAATGGCATGGAATATGGAATGGAATTGAATGCAATGTGGAATGGAATGTGGACTGGAATGGAATACAATGTGGAATAGAATGTAGAATGGAATGCAATGGATTATGGAATTCAATCCGGAATGGAATGTGGAGTGCAATGTAATGGAATGTGGAATGGAATGTGGAGTGGAAACTGGAGTGGAATATGGATTGGAAAGGAATGGAATGTGGAAAGATATGTGGAATGGAATGTGGAAAGAAAAGTGAAAAGGAATGGAATGCAATGTGAAATGGAACATGAAATGGAATGGAATGGAACGTGGAATGAAACTTGGAATAGAACATGGAATGGAACGTGGAATGCAATGTGGAATGGAGCATGGAATGGAATGTGAAATGGAATGTGGAATGGAACGTGGAATGGAATGGAATGGAATGTGGAATGGAACTTGGAATGGGATGTGTAATGAAATTTGTAACTGAATGGAATGGAATGTGGAGTGGAAAGGAATGGAATGTCCAATGAAATTTGGATTGGAATAGAATGGAATGTAGAATGAAATGGAAAGTGGAATGGAACGTGGAATGGAATATGGAATCGTATGTCCAATGGAATGTAATGGAATGGAAGGTGGAATGGAATGAAACTGAATAGAATGGAATGTTGAATGGAATGGAATGGAATGGAATGTAGAATGGAATGTGGAATGGAATGGGATGGAAAGTAGAATGGAATGTGGAATGGAATGGGATGGAATATGGGATGGAATATGGATGTAATGGAATGGAATGGAATGTGGAATGGAATGGAATGGAATGTGTGACGGATTGGAATGGAATGTGGAACGGAATGTAATGGAATGTGGAGTGTAATAGAATGTGGAATGGAATGGAATGGAATGTGGAATGGAAGGTGGAATGGAATGGAATGGAGTGGAATGTGGAATGCAATGGAATGGAATGGAATGCAATGTGGAATGCAATGGATTGGAATGTGTAATGGAATGGAATGGAATGGAATGGAAAGGAATGTGGAATGGAATGGAATGGAATGGAATGTGCAATTGAATGGAATGGAATGTGAACGGAATGGAACAGAATGTGGAATGGAATGGAATGGAATGTGAAATGGAATCGAATGTGGAATGGAATGGAATGGAATGTGGAATGGAATGTCGAATGGATGGAATGAAACGGAATTTGGAATGGAATGGAACGGAATGTGTAATTGAATGGTATGTGGAATGGAATGAATGGAATGTGGAATAGAATGGACTTAAATGTGGAAAAGAATGTAATGGAATGTGGAAAGGAATGGAATGTGGAATGGAATGGAAGGGAATGTGGAATGGAAAGAATGGATTGTGTCCTGGAATGGAATGGAATGTGAAATGGAATGGAGTGGAATCTGGCATGGAACGGAAAGGATTGTGGAATTTAATGCAAAGGAATGTGGAATGGATTTTGGAATTGAAGTTGGAATGGAATGGAATGGAATGTGAAATGTAGTGGAATGGAACGTGGAAAGGAATGGAATGGAATGTGGAATGGAATGGAATGGAAGGGAATGTGGAGTGGAAAGTGGAGTGGAATGTGGAATGGAATAGAATGGAATGTGGAATGGAATGGAATGGAATGAGGAATGAAATCGAATCTGGAATTGACTGGAATGGAAATTGGAATGGATAGGAATAGAATGAGGAATGGAACAAGTTATGGAATGGAATGGAATGTGGAATGGCATGTGGAATGGATTGGAATGGAAGGTGGAATGGATCGTGGAAAGGATCTTGCAATGAAAAGTGGAAAGGAACGTAGAATGTACTATCGAAATTACCATGAAATGGAATCTGTATTGTAATGGAATTGAATCGAATGGAATGTGGAAAGGAATGGAATGCAATGTTGAATGGAATTTCCAATGGAATGTGGAATGGAATGGAAGGGAATGTGAAATGTAATGTGGAATGGAATGGAATTGAATTTGCAAAGGCATGTGTAATGGAATGGAATGCAACGTGGAATGGAATGAAATGAAACGTGGAATAGAATGGAAGGCAATGTGGATTGTAATGGAATGGAATTTGCGATGGAAGGGAATGGAAAATGGAATGGAATGGAATGGAATGTGGAAAGAAAATTAATGGAATTTAGAATGGAATGTAATGGAGTGGAAAGTGGAATGGAATGGAATGGAATTTGGAATGGAAAGGAATGTAATGTGGAATGGAAAGGAATGGAATGTGGAATGGAAAGTGTAATGGAAAGGAATGGAATGGAATGTAATGTGGAATGGAATTGAATAGAGTGGAATGTGGAACGGAATGGAATGGAATGTGGAATGGAATGGAAAGGAGTGGAATGTGGAATGGAATGGAATGGAATGTGGACTTTAATAAAATGGAATGTGGAATGGAATGCAGAATGGAATGTGGAATGGAATGCAGAATGGAATATAGAATGGAATGTGGTATGGAATGTGGAATGGAATGGAATGGAATGCGCAACATAATGGAATGGAAAGTGGACTGGAATTGAATGGCATGTGGAATGGAATTCAATTAAATTTGGAATGGAATGGAGTGAAATGTGGAAAGGAATGGAAAGAAATGTGGAATGGAAAGTGGAATGAAATGGAAAGGAAATTGGAATGGTATGTAAAGGATTACGGAACGGAATGGAAGGGAATGGAATGTGGAATGGAATGTGGAATGGAATGGAATGCAAAATGCAATGGAATGGAATTGAATGTTTCAGGGAATGAAATGAAAAGTGGAATGGAATGTGGAATGGAATGGAAAGTAATGTCGAATGGAATGTGGAATGGAATGGAATGGAATGTGGAATGGAATGGAATGGAATGTGGAATGGAATGGATTGGAATGGAATGTGGAATGGAAGTTTGAATGGAATGGAATGGAATGTGGAATGGAATGTGGAATGTAATGGAGTGGAATGTGGAATGTAATAGAGTAGAATGTGGAATGTAATGGCATGGAATGTGGAATTGAAAGAGAAATGGAATTGAATGGAATGAGTAATGGAATGGAATGGAATGTGGAATGGAATGGAATGGAATGTGGAATGGAATGGAATGGAATGTGGAATGGAATGGAATCGAATGTGGAATGGAATGCAACGTGGATTGGAATTTAATGGAATGTGAAAGGGAGGAATGGAGTGAATAGAAAGTGGAATGGAATGGAATGTAGAATGGAATGGAATGGAATGTGTAATGGAATGTGGAATGGAATGGAATTCAATTTGGAAGGGAATGGAATGGAACATGGAATGGAATGGAATGCAGTGTGGAATGTAATGGAATGGATTGTTGAATGGAATTAAATTGAATGGAATGTGGAATGGAATGTGGAATGGAATGTGTAATGGAATGTGGAATGGAATGGATTGGAATGTGGAATTTAATGTGGAACGTAATGGAATGGAATCTGTAATGGAATGTGGAAATGAATGGAATGTAATGTGCAATGGAATGGAATGGATTGTGGATTGGAATGGACAGGAATGCGAAATGGGGAAATAGATTGGAATAAAATCTAGAAAGGAAGGGAGTGGAATGTGTAATGGAATGGAATGCCATTGAATGTGGAATGGAATGTGGAATAGAATGGAATGGAACGTGGAATAGAAAGTGAAATGGAATGGAATGGAACGTAGAATGGAACATGTAATGGAATGCAATGGAATGTAGAATGGAATGGAATGGAATGGAATGAGGAATGGAATGGAATGGAATGGAACGGAATGGAATGGTATGGAATGTGGATTAGAATGGAATGGAATATTGAATGGAATGGAATGGAATATGCACGGAATGTGGAATGGAATGGAATGTGGATTGGAACATGTAATGAGATGGAAAGGAAAGTGGCAAGGAATGGAATGCATTTTGGAATGGAATGGAATAGAATATAACGTAAAGGAATGTGGAAAGTAATTGAAAGTTGAATGGAATGGAATGCAATGCAATTGGGAATGGAATGGAATGGAAAGGAATTTAATGTGGAATGGAATGGAAGGGAATAAGGAATGGAATGTGGAATGGAATGGAAAGGAATGTGAAATTGAATGGAATGGAATGGAAACTGGAATGGTATGGAATGGTATGGAATGTAATGGAATGAAATGGAATGGAGTGGAATGGAATGGAATGTGCAATGGAATGGAAAGAAATGTTGAATGGAATGTAGAATGGAATGTGAAATGCAACAGAATGGAAAGTGGAATGGAATGGAAAGGATTGTGGAACGGAATGATGAATGGAATGGAATGGAACGAGCAATGGAAAGTAGAATGGAATGTGAAATGGAACTTGGAAAGGAACGTGGAATGGAACGTGGAATGGAATGTGGAGTGGAATGGAATCGAAAGTGAAATGGAATGCAAAGAAATGTGGAATGGGATGGAATGGAATGGGAAAGGAAAGTAGAATGGAATGTGAAATGAAATGTGGAATGGAATGGAATGGAATGTGGATGTAATGTGGAATGGAATGGAATGGAATGGAATGTGGAATGGAAGGTGAAATGGAAAGGAATTGAATGCAATGTTGAATGGAATGGAATGGAATAGAATGGAATGAAATGGAATATTCAATGGAATGGAATGGAATGTGGAATGGAACATGTAATGTAGTGGAATGGAATGTGGAATGGAATGGAATGTGGAATGGAAGGCAATGTAATGGAATGGAAGGTGGAATGAAATGGAATGGAATGTGCAATGGAATGGAATGGAATGGAACCGAATGGAACATGGAATGGAAAGTAGAATGGAACAGAATCGAAGTTGTAATGGTCCGGAATGGAATGCAGTGAGATATGGAATGCAAAGTGGAATGCAATGGAATGGAATGGAATGTGGAATGGAGTGGAATGGAAAGGAAAGTGGAATGGAATGTAAAGTGGAATAGAATGGAATTGAATGTGGAATGTAACGTGGAATGAAATGGAAAGGAAACTGGAATGGAATGGAATGCTTGTGGAATGGAATACAATAGAATAGAAGGGAAAAGAATGTGGAAAGTAATTGAATGGAAGGTGGAGTGGAATGGAATGGAATGCAATGTGGAATATAATGTGGAATGGAATGTGAAATGCAAAGGAATGGAAAGTGGAATGGAGTGGAATGGAATGGAATGAGGAATGGAATGTGAAATGGAACATGGAGAGGAATATGCAATGGAACGTAGAATGGAAAATGCAATGGAATGTGGAATTGATTTGGAGTGGAATGGAATGGAATGTGGAATTAAATGGAATGGAATGTGGAATGGAATGGAAAGGAATGTGGAAAGGAATGTGGAATGGAATGTGGAATGGAATGGAATGGAATATGGAATGGAATGTGGAATGGAATGGAATGGAATGTAATGTGGAATAGAATGAAATGGAATGGAATGTTGAATGGAATGGAATTGAATGGAATGTGGAATGCAACCTGGAATGTAATGGAGTGGAATGGAATGTGGAATGGAATGTAGTGGCATGTGGATTGGAAGGGAATGGAATAGAATTAAATGAGGAATGGAACGTGGAATGGAAAGGAATGGAAGTTGGAATGGAATGTGGAATGGAAAATGGAATGGAACGGAATGGAACGTGGAAAGGACTGGAAGGGAAAATGAAATGAAATGAAATGAAATGGAACGTGGAAAGGAATTGGATGGAACGTCGAAAGGAATGGAATGTGGAATGGAATGAAATAGAATGAAAAGTGGAATGGAATGCAATGGAACGGAATGAAATGGAATGTGGAATGGAATGGAATTGAATGTGGAAAGTAAATTGGAATGGAATGGAAAGGAAAGTGGAATGGAATGGAATGGAATCGAATGTGGAATGGAATGGAATGGAATGTGGAATGGAAGGGAATGGAATGGAAATGAATTTGGAATGGAATGTGAAATGGAATGGAATGGAATTCAAAGTGGAATGGAATGGAATGGAATGGAATGGAATGTGGAATGGAATGGAATTGAATGGAATGGAATGCAATGTGGAATGGAATGGAAAGGAATGGAATGTGGAATATAATGAAATGGAATGGAATCGAATGTGGAATAGAATGTGGAATGGAATGGAATGTAATGCAATGGAATGTGGAATGGAAAGTGGAATGGAATGGAATGGAATGTGAAATGGAATGCAATTCAATGTGGAATGGAAATCAAGGAAAAGTGGAATGGAAAGTGGAATGGAATGGAAAGGAATGTCGAATGGAATATGGAATAGAATTGAATGGAATGTGGAACGCAGTGGAATGGAATGGAATATAAAATGGAGTGGAATGGAATTGAATGTGGAATGGAATGTGGAATGGAATGTGGAATGGAATGGAATGGAATATGCTACGGAATGTGGAATGGAATGGAATGGAATGTGGAATGGAATGGCATGGCATGTGGAACGGAATGTTGAATGGAATGGAATGGAATGTGGAATGGAATGGAATGGAATGCAGAATGGAATGGAATGGAATGTGAAATGGAGGAATGGAAAAGATTGGAAAGTGGAATGGAACAGAATGTGCAATATAATCGAATGGAATGTGTAATGGAAAGTGGAATGGAATGGAATGCAATGTGGATTGGAATGGATTGGAACATGGCATGGAATAGAATGCAAAGTGGAATGGAATGGAGTTCAACATGGAATGAAATGGAATGGAATCTGGAATGGAATGGAGTAGAATGGAATGCGGAAGGGAATGTGTAGTGGAATGTGTAATGGAAAGTGGAGTGGAATGGAATGGAATATGCAAGGGATTGTGGAAAGGAATGTAATGGAATGTGCAAAGTAATGGAATGGAGTGTGGAATGGAATGGAATTGAACGCAAAATTGAGGAATGGAATGGAATGCAAAGTGGAATGGAAAAGAATGGATAATGGAATGGGATGTGGAATGCAATGTGGAATGATAAGGAATGGAATGGAATCCGGAATGGAATTGAATGGAATGTGTAATGGAATGGAATGGAATGTAGAACAGAATGTGGAACGGAATTTGGAATAGAATGGAATGGAACGCAGAATGGAACGTGGGATGGAATGGAATGGAATGTGGAATGGAACGTGGCACGGAATGGAATGGAATGTGGAAAGGAAGGTGGAATGGAATGGAATGGACTGTTGAATGGAATGGAATGGAATGAGGAATGGAATGGAATGGAATGGCATGGAATGGACTGGAATCTAATGGGATGTAATCTGGATTAGAATGGAATGGAATGTGGAAGGCAATCGAATGGAATATGTAATATAATGTGGAAAAGAATAGAATGTGGAATAGAAAGTGGAATGAAATGGAAAGGAAAGTGGCATGGAATGGAATGCATTGTGGAATGGAATGGAATAGAATGGAATGGAAAGGAATGTGGCATGGAATCGAATGGAATGTGTAATGGAATGGAATGCAATGGAATGTGGATTGGAATAGAATTGAATGTGTAATGGAATGGAAGGGAATATGGAATGCAATGTAGAATGGAATGGAATGGAATGTGGAATGCAATGGAATGAGGAATAGAATGGAATTGAATGGCGTGGAATGGAATGCAATGGAATGTGGATTTGAATGGAATGGTATGTGGAATGGAATGGAATGGTATATGCAATGGAATGTGAAATGAAATGGAATGTGGAATGGAACGTGGAATGAAATGGAAAGGAATGTGGCATGGAATGGAATGCATTGTGGAATGGAGTGGAATAGAATGGAATCGAAAGGAATGTGGAATGGAATCGAATGGAATGTGGAATGGAATGGAATGCTTTGCAATGTTGGATGTAATGGGCTGGAATGGAATTGAACGAGGAATGGAATGGAAGGGAACATAGAATGGAATGTGGAATGGAATGGAATGGAATAGAAAGTGGAATAGAATGGAATAGAATGGAACGCCATGGAATGGAGTGGACTGCAATGGAATGTGGAATGGAATGGACTGCTATGTTGAATGGAATGTGAAATGGAACGTGAAATGTAATGTAATGGAAAGTGGAATGGAATGGAATGTGGAATGGAACATGGAATCGAAAGTGAAATGGAACGTGGAAAGTAACGTGGAATGGAACATGGGACGCAACGTGGAATGGAATGTGGAATGGAATGTGGAGTGGAATGTGGAATAGAATGTAATGGAATGTGCAATGGAATGGAATGCATTGCAATGTGGACTGGAATGGAATGGAGTGGAATGGAATGTGGAATGGAATGGAAGGGAATATGGAATCGAATTTGGAATGGAATGAAAAGGAATGTGGAAAGGAATGGAAACGAGTGGAATGGAATGTGGAATTGAATGCAAGGGAATATGGAATCGAATGTGGAATGGAATGGAAAGGAATGCAGAATGGAATGGAATGGAATGGACTGTGGAATAGAATGGAATGGAATGGAATGCAATGGAATGGAAAGGAATGGAATGGAATGTGGAATGGAATGGAATGCAATGTGGAATGGATTGTGGAATGGAAAGTGAAGTGCAATGGAATGGAAAGTGGAATGCAATGGAATGGAATAAAGAATGGAATGGAATGGAACTTTGTGGAATGGAACATGGAATGGAACGTGGAATGGAATGTGAAATGGAACGTGTAAAGGAAAGTGGAATGGAACATGGAATGGAATGCGGAATCAGATGTGAGGTAGAATGGAATGGAATGTGGAATGGAATGGAATGGAATGTCCAATGGAATGGAATAGAAGTGGAAAGGAATGTGGATTGGAATGTGGAATGGAATGTGGAATGGAATGCAATGGAATGTGGAATGGAATGTGGAATGCACCAGAATTTAATGGAATGTGGAATGGAATGGAATGTTGAATGAAATAGAATGGAATGGAATGTGGAATGGAACGTTGAATGGAATGGAATGGTATGTGGAATGGAATGGAATGCAATGTGGAATGGAAGGGAATGGAATGGAATGTAATGTGGAATGGAATGGAATGGAGGGTGAAATGGAGGAATGGAATGGAATGTTAAGTGGAATGCAAAGGAATGTTGAATGGAATGGAACGTAATGTGGAAAGGAAAGTGGATTGGATAGAAAGTGGAATTAAATGGAATGGAATATGGAATGGAATGTGGAATAGAATGGAATTGAATGTGGAATGGAACATGGAATGGAACGGAATGGAATATGGAATGGAAGGTAGAATGGAACGGAATGGAAATTGGAATGGAATGGAATGCAATGTGGAATGGAATATGGAATGGAAAGGAATGGAATGTGGAATGGAATGTGGAATGGAATGAAATGGAATGTGGAATGGAATGGAATGTAATGTGAAACGGAGGAATGGAAAATAAGAGAAAGTGGAATGGAAAGGAATGTGGAATGGAATGGAATGGAATGTGTAATGGAATGAGGAACGGAATGGAATGCAATATGGAATGGAATGGAATGAGGAATGGAATGGAATAGAATGGAATGTGGGAATCAATGTATAATGGAATGTGTAATGGAACGTGGAATGGAATGGAAAGGAATGTGGAATGGAAAGTGGAATGGAATGGAATTGAATGTGGAATGGAATGGCATGGAAAGTGGAAAGGAATGTGGAAAGGAATGTAATGGAATGTGGAATGGGATGGAACGGAAAGGAAGTAAATGGAACAATGGAATGGAATGGAATTTGAAGTGGAACATAATGTAATTAGGAATGGAATGTAATGGAATGTGTAATGGAACGTGGAATGGAAGGGAACGGAATATGGAATGGAATGCAATGGAATGTGGAATTTAATGTGAAATTGAATGAAATCGAACGTGGAAAGGCACGTAATGGAATGTGGTGGGGAATCGAATGGAATGTGGAAAGGAAAGTGCAATGGAATGGAGTGGAATGTGGAATGGAATGGAATGGAATGTGGCATGGAAATTTGAATGGAATGTGGAATGCAATGTAACAAAATGTGGAATGCAATGTGGAATGGAATGGAATGGAATGGAATCTGGAATGAAATGGAGTGGAATGTGGAATGGAATGTGGTATTGAATGGAACGGAAGGTAGCATGGAATATGCAATGGAATGGAATGGATTGTGGAATGGAATGTTGAATGGAAAGTGGATTGCCATGTGGAATGGAATGGAATGGTATGTGGAATGGAATGGAAAAGAATTTGGAAAAGAATGGAATGGAAAGGAATGGAATTTAATGGAAGTTGGAAGGAGGAATGCAATGTAATGGAATGTGGAATGAAATGCAATGGAATGTGGAATGGAATGTGGATGAAATGGAATGGAATGTTGAATGAAATAGAATGGAAAGTGGAAGGGTATGTGGAATGGAATGGAAATGGAATGGACTTCAATGTGGAATCGAATTTAATGTAATGTGGAATGGAATGGAATGGAATATAGAAAGGAATGTGGAATGGAATGGAATGCAATGTGGAATCGAATGGAATAGTATGTGGAATGCAATGTGGAATTCAATGTGGAATGCAACGGAGTGAAATGGGGAATGGAATGTGGAATGGAATGGAAAGCAACGAGGAATGGAATGGAATGGAATGTGGAATCGAATGGAACATAATTTGGAATGGAATGGAAAGTGGAAAGGAATGCAATGAAATGGATTGGAATGTAAAATGGAATGCAATGTAACGTGGAATGGAATGGCATGCAACGTGGAATGGAATGGAATGAAACATGGAATGGAATATATTGGAAAGTCGAATACAATGGAATGGAACGTGGAATGGAATGGAATGAAACATGGAATGGATTGGAATGGACTCGAATGTGGAATGCAATTGAATTTAAGGTGGAATGTAATAGAGTTGAACGCGGAATGGAATGGAATGGAACGTGGAATGGAATGGATTGTGGAATGGAAGGGAATGTCATGTGAAATGGAATGGAATGGAATGGACTGTGGAATGGAATGAAATGGAATGTGGAATGAAATGGAATGCCATGGAATGTTGAAAGGAATGCAGAATGGAATGTGGAGTGGAATTGAATGGAAAGTGGAATTGAATGGAATGGAATGTGCAATGGAATGGAATAAAATATGTAATGGAATGGAACGTGAAATGGAATCGAATGGAATGTGGAGTATGAAATGTAATGTGGAATGGAATGTGAAATTGAATGTGGAATGGAATGTGGAATGGAAAGTGGAATGCAATGTGGAATGTAATGAAATGGAATGTGGAATGGAATGGAATGGAATGTGGAATGGAATTTTGATTTCAAAGGAAAGGAAAGGAAAGGAACGGAATGTATAATGGAAAGGAAAGGAATGGGGAATGGAATGGAATTGAACATGGAATGGAATTGAACGCAATGTGGAATTGAATGTAATGGAATTTGAAATGGAATGTGGAATGGAATGGAATCGAATGGAATGGAATATGGAATGGAATGGAAGGGAATGCAATGCGGAACGGAATGCAATGGAATATGGATAGGAAAAGAAGGGAATGTAAAGTGGAATGGAATGGAATGGATTGTGGAATGGAACGGAATGTAAAGTGGAATGGAATGCAATGGAATGGAATGGAATGTGGAATGGAATGTGGAATGGAATTGAATGGAATGTAGAATGGAATGGAATGGAATGTGAAAAGGAATGGAGTGGGATGTGGAATGGAATAGAACTTGAAATGGAATGGAATTGAATGTGGAATATGAAATGGAATGTGGAATGGAATGTGGAATGGAAAGTGAAATGGAATATGTAGTAGATTGTGGAATGGAATGTGGAATAGAACGAGAAATGGAATGAAGTGTAACGTGGAATAGAATGAAATGGAACGTGGCATGGAATGGAATGGAAGATGGAATGGAATGGAATGGAATGTGGAATGGAATGGAATGCAATCTGGAATGGAATGGAGCGCTTAATGAAACGGAAAGGAAATTGGAATGGAAGGAATGGAATGTGAAACTGAAGGTACTGGAATGCGGAAGGGAATGTGGAATGGAATATGGAATGGAATGTGGAATGGAATGTGGAATGGTATGGAATGGACCGTGGAATGGAATGGAATGGAACGTGGAAAGGAATGGAATGGAATGTGGAGTGTAATGGAATGAAACGGTATGTGTAATGGAATGGAATGGAAAGCGGAAATGAATGCAATTGACTAGAATGGAATGGAATGGAATGTGGAATGGAATGGAAAGGAATGTGAAATGGAATGGAATGGAATGGAATGTGTAATGGAATGTGGAATGGAATGTGGAATGGAATGGAATGCAGAATGAAATGGACTGTAATATGGATGGAATGGATTGGAATGTGGATTGGAATGTAATGTGGAATGGAATGGAATGGAATGTGGAATGGAATGGAATGGAATGGAATGTGAAAATGAATGTGGAATGGAATGAGAAATGGAATGTGGAATGGAATGTGGAATGGAATGAAATGGAACCTGGAATGGAATGGAATGGAATGTGGAATGGAATGGAATGGTACATGGAAGGGAACATGGAATGTAACTTGGAATGCAATGGAATGGAATGTGGAATGGAATCGAATGGAATATGGAATGGAATGGAATTGAATGGAATGGAATGTGGAATGGAATGTGGAATGGAACGTTATGGAATGTGGAATGGTATCTGGAATGGAATGTGGAATGAAATGGAATGGAACATGAAATGGAATGACGAATGCAACCTGGAATGGAATGCAATGGACCATGGAATGGAACACTGAATATAACGTGGAATGGAACGTGGAATGGAACGTGGAATGGAATGGAATGGAACGTGGAATGGAATGAGGAATGGAATGTGGAATGGAACTTAGTAGAACTTGGAATGGAAAGAGGGAAGGAAAGTGTAATGGAATTGAATGGAACGTGTAATGGAACGTGGAATGGAACGTGGAAAGGAATGTGGAATGGAATGGAATGGAATGTAGAATAGAATATGCAACAGAACGGAATGGAATGTGTAATGAAATGTGCAATGGAATGTGGAATGGAACGTGGAATGGGTTCGAATGGAATGTGGAATGAAATGTGGAAAGGAATGGGAAATGAAAAGTGGAATCGAATGTGGAAAGGAATGTGAAATGGAATGGAATGTAATCGACTGTGGAATGGAGTGGAATGGAACGTGGAATGTAACGTGAAAAGGAAAGTGGAATGGAATTGAATGGAATGTTGAATGGAATGGAATGTGGAATGGAATGGAATGGAATGTCGAATGGACTGTGGAATGGAATGAGGATTGGAATAGAATGGAATGTGGTATGGAATTTGGAATGGAATATGGAATAGAATGTGGAATGCAATTGAATGGAATGTGTAATGGGACGTGAAATAAAAAGTTTAACGGAATTGAATGGAATATGGAATTGAATGGAATGGAATGTGGAATGGAATGTGGAATGGAATGGAATGGAATGTGGAATGGAATTGAATGGAATGTGGAATGCAATATGGAATGTAATGGAATGGAATGCGGAATGGAATGGAATGGAATGAGGAATGGAAAGGAATGGAATGGAATGGAAAGTGGAAAGGAATTGAATGGAATGGAAAGTGGAATGGAATGGAATGGAATGTAGAATGGAATGCAATGGAATATGGAATGGAATGTAGAATGGAATGGAATGGAATGTGGAATGGAATGTGGAATGGAATGGAATGAAATGCGGAATGGAATGTGGAATGGAATGGAATGGAATGGAATGTGTAATGGAAAGGAGTGGACTGTGGAATGGATCTGAATGGAACGTGTAATGTAATGGAGTGGAATGTGGAATGCAATGGAATAGAGAGGAATGGAATGTGGAATGGAATATGGAATGGAAAGTGCAATGGAACGAAATGGAATGTGGAATGCAATGGGATGGGATGTGGAATGGAATGTGGAATGGATTGCAATTGAATGGAAAATGGAATGGAAAGTGCAATGGAGTGGAATGGAATGTGGAATGGAATGGAATGGAACATGAAACGGCATGGAATGGAATGGAAAGGAAAGTGGAATGGAATGGAATGGAATGTGGAATGGAATAGATTTTGTATTTGAATGGAATGGAATGTAGAATGGAAAGCAATGGAATATGGAATGGAATGGAAGGGAATGTGGAATGGAATGGAATGGAATGTGGAATGCAATGGGATGCAAGGTGGAATAGAATGTGGAATGGAATGGAATTGAATGGAATGTGGAATGGAATCTAATTAATGGAATATGGAATGGAATGCAATTGAATGTGGAACGGATTGGAATGGAATGTGTAATGGATTCTAGAAGGTAACGGAATGGAATGTGCAATGGAATTTGGAATGGAATGGAATGGAATGCGGAATGGAATTGAATGGAATGTGGAGTGGAATATGGAATGTGCAGTGGATTGTGGAATGGAATGGTATGGAAAGTGGAAGGGAATTGAAAGGAATGTGGAATGGAATGGAGTGGAATGTGGAATGCAATGGAATGGAATGGAATCGAATGACGACTGGAATTTAAAGGAATGTGGAATGAAATTGAATTGAATGGAATGGCATGTGGAATGGAATGTGGAATGGAATGGAAAGGAATGTGGAATGGATTGTGGAATGGAATGGAATGGAATGTGGAAAGGAATGGAATGGAATTAAATGTGGAATGGAATTTAAAGGAATGTGGAAAGAAATTGAATTGAATGTAATGGAACGTGGAATGGAATGTGGAAAGAAATGGAACGGAATGTGTGATGGATTTTGGAATGGAATGTGGAATGGAATGCTTGGAATGTGTAATGGTATGTAATGGAATGTGGAATGGAATGGAAAGAACGTGCAATGGAATGGAATGGAATTGAATGGAATGTGGAATTGAATGGAACGGAATGTGGAATGGAATGGAATGGAGTGTGGAATGGAATGGAATGGAATACAGAATGGAATGGAATGGAATGTGGAAAGGAATAGAATGGATTGGAATGTAATGGAAAGTGGAATGGAAAGGAATGTGAAAAGGAATGGAATAGAACGGAATGTGAAATAGAATGGAAGGGAATGTCGAAAGGAATGGAATAGAATGTGGAATGGAATGGAATGTGGAATGTAATCGAATGGAATGTGAAACGGAATGGAATGGAATGTGGAATGGAATGGAAAGGAATAGTGAATGGAAAGGGATGGAAGGTGGAAAGGAATGTGGAATGGAATGGAATGCAATGTGGAATGGAATGTGGAATGCAATTTACCGGAAAGTGGAATGGAACGTGGAACGGAATGGTGTGTAATGGAATGTGCAATGGTAGGGAATTGAATGTGGAATTGAATATGGATAGGAATGTGGAATTTAATGTGTAGTGGAATGTGGAATGGAATGGACCGGAAAGTGGAATGGAAAGCAATGGATTTGTAAGGAATGTGGAATGGAAAAGAATGGACTGTGGAATGGAATGTAATAGAATGTGGAATGGAATGTGGAATGGTATGTGGAAACTAATGTGGAATGCAATGGAATGGAATGTGGAATGGATTGAAAAAGAATGGAATGGAATGCGGAATGGAATGTAATGGATTGTGGAATGGAATGTGAAATGGAATGGAATGGAACGTGGAATGGAAAGTGCCATGGAACGTGGAATGGAAAGTGGCATGGAACGTACAATGGAACGTGCAATGGAAAGTGGAATGGAATGAGGAATGGAATGGAATGTATTGTGGAATGGAATGGAATGGAAAGTGGAAAGTAATGTAATGGAAGGGAATCGGAAATGGAATGCGGAATGGAACTGAATGGAATGTAGATTGGAATTGAATGGAATGTGGAAAGGAGTGGAGTGGAATGTTGAATGGAATGGAAACTGAAATGGAATGGAATGCAATGTGGAATGTGAAATGGAATGTGAAATGTAATGTTGAATGAAATGTGAAATGGAATATGGAATGGATTGTGGAATTTAATGTGGAATAGAATGTAAAATGGAATGAAGTGAAACGTGGAATGGAATGAAATAGAACGTGGAATGGAATGGAATGGAACGTGAAATTAAAGTGGAATGAAATGGAAAGGAATGTCGAATGGAATGGAATGGAAAGTGGAATGGATTGTAATGGAACGTGGAAAGCAATGGAATGGAATGTGGAAAGTAATGTGGAATGGGATGTGCAATGGAGTGTGGAATGTAACGTGGAATGGAACGACGAATGGAATGGAATGGAACATGTAATGGAATGTGGAATGGAATGAAATGGAATATGCTTTGGAATGTGGAATGGAATGTGGAATGTAATGGAATGCAATGTTGAATGTAATGGAATGGAAGGTGGAATGGGATGCAATAGAATATGGAATATAACTTGGAATGGAACGTCCGATGGAAAAGAATGGAACGTATAAAGGGATGTTGAATGAAACAGAATGAAATGTGGAATGTAATGTGTCGTGAAACGTGCAATGAAATGGAATGGAATGTAGAATTGAATGTGGAATGGAATGGAATGAAATATGGAATGGAATGTGGAATGGAGATTAAAGGAATGTGGAATGGAATTTTGAATGGAAGGTGGAATGGAATGTGGAATGGAATGTGGAATGGAGTGTCGAATGGATTGTGGAACGGAACGGAATGTAATGTGGAATGGAATGTGGAATGGATTCTGGAATGGAATGTGCAAAGGAAAAGAATTTAATGTGGAATGGAATGTGGAATGGAATGGAATGGATTGTGGAATGGAATGGAATGGAATGGTATGGAATCTGGCATGGACTGTGGAATAGAATGGAATGACATGGTAAGGAATATGGAACGGAATGGATGGGAATGTGGAATTGAGCGAGGAAAGGAACGGGGAGTGGAACATGGAATGTAACGTGGAATGGAAGGCGGAATAGATTGGAATGGAACGTGGAATGGAATGTGAAATGGAATGGAATGGTAAGTGTAATGCAATGTGAGATGGAATGGAATGGAATGCGGAATGGAATATGAAATGGAAAGTGGAATAGAATATGGAATGCTAAGTGGAATGGAATGTGGAATGTAATTGAATGGAATGTGGAATGGAATGGAATAGAATGTGGAATAGAAAGGAATGGAATGGAATGTGGGATAGAATGGAATAGAATGGAATGGAATGTTGTATAGAATGGAATGGAATGGAATGGAATGCGGAATGGAATGGAATGGAATGTGAAATGCAATGTAATGGAATGGAATGTGAAATTGAATTGAATGTAATATGAATTGGAATGAAATGGAAAGTGGAATGGAATGGAATGGGGAATGGAATGGAATAGAATGCGGAATGGAATGGAATAGAACGTGGAATGGATGGGAAATGGAATGCAATTTAATGCGGAATGGAATAGAATAGAACGTGGAATGGAATGTGGAATGGAATATGCAATGGAATGGAATGGAATGTGGAATGGAATGAAATGAATGTTGAATGGAATGGAATGGAATGGAATGTGCAATGTAATGGAACGGAATGTGGAATGGAATGGAATGGAATGTGGAAAGGAATGGAATGGAATGTGGATCAGAATGGAATGTGGAATGGAATGGAGAGAAGGTGGATTTGAATGGAATGGAATACGTAATGGAATGGACTGCAATGGAATGGAAAGTGAGATGGAATGTTTAATGGAATGTGAAATGGAATGTGGAATGGAATGTTGAATGGAAAGCCGAATGCAATGAAATGGAACGTGGAATGGAAAGGAATGGATGGTGCAATGGAATGTAATGGTACTTGGAATGGAAGGTGGAATGGAACGTGGAATGAAACGCGGAAAGGAATGTGGAATTGAGTGGAGTGGAATGTGGAATGGAATGTGGAATGGAATGGAATCGAATTTGGAATAGAATGAGGAATTAAATGGAATGGAATGTCGTTGGAATGTGGAATGGAATATGGAATGCATTGTGGAATAAAATGTGGAATGCAATGTGTAATGGAACGGAATGGAATGTGGAATGTAATGTATAATGTAATGTGGAAGGGAATGCGGAATGGAACTTGGAATAGAATGTATAATGTAATGTGGAATGGAAAGTGGAATAGAAGGTGGAATGGAATGGAATGTAACATGGAATGGAAAGTGGAATAGAAAGTGGAATGGAATGGAATGGAACATGGAATGGAATTTGTAATGGAAAGGAATGGAATGTGGAACGGAATGTGCAATGGAAGGTGGAATGGAATGGAATGAAATGTCGAACGGAATGTGGAGTGGAAAGGAATGGAATGTGGAATGGAATGCAATTGCAAGTGTAATGGAATGTTGAGTGCAATGTGGAATTGAATGTGGATTTGAATGGAATGGAATGTGGAATATTATGTGGAATGGAAAGGAATGCACTGTCGAATGTAATGAGGAATGGAATGTGGAACGGAAAGTGGAATGAAAAGGAATGGAATGCGGAATGGAACGTGGAATGGAATGCAATGCAACGTGGAGTGGAACGTGGAATGCATCGTAGACGGGAACGTGGAATTGAATGAAATGTGGAATGGAATGTAATGGAAAGTGGAATGGAATGTGAGATGGAATGTGGAATGGAATGCTGAATGGATTGTGGAATGGAATGGAATGGTATAGAATGTGGAATGGAATGGAATGGAATGTGGAATAGAATGTGGAAAAGAACGTGGAACGGAACGTGGAATGTAATGGAATGGAAAGTGGAATGGAATGTGAAATGGAATGGAATGGTACGTGCAACGAAATGTGGGATAGAATGGAATGGAATGTGGAATGGAATGTCTCATGGAATGTGGAATGGTATGTTGAATGGAAAGTGGAATGGAATGGAATGGAATGTGGAATGGAATGGAATGGAAAGTGAAATGGAATGTAGAATGGAATGTGGAACAGAATGTGGAATGGAAAGTAGAACGGAAATTCGAATGGAATGGAATGGATCAAGTAATGTAATGTGGAAAGGAATGAAATGGAATGTGCAAAGGTATGTGTAATGGAATGTGGAATGCAATTGAATGGAATGTGGAATGTAATGTAGAATGGAATGGACTGGAAAATCGAATGGAACGTGGAATGGAAAGTCGAATGGAAGTTGGACTGGAACGTGGAATGGAATGTGTAATGGAATGGAAAGGAATTTGGAATGCAATGTGCAATTGAATGTGGAATGGAATGGAATGGAATGTGGAATGTGGAATAGAATGTGGAATGGAATGGAATATGGAATGGAATGTGGAATGGACTGGAATGGAATGTGGAACCGAATTTTGACTGTAACGTGGAGTGGAAAGTGGAATGCAATGGAATGGAATGTGGAATGGAAAGGAATAGAATGAGGAATGGAATATATAATGGAATGTGCAATGGAATGGAGTGGATTGTGGAATGGAAAGGAAAGGAATGGTAAGGAATAAGGCTGGATTGTGGATTGGAATGGAATGGAATGGTATGGAATATGGAATGGAATGGAATGGAATGTGGAATGGAACGTGGAAAGGAACGGGGAAGGGAACTTGCAATGGAATATTGAATGCAAGGTGGAATGGAATGGAATAGAAGGTGGAATGCAATGTGGAATGAAATGGAATGGAAAGTGTAAAGGAATGTGGAATGGAATGGAATGTGGAACGGAATGTGGAAAGGAAAGTGGAATAGAATTTGGAATGGTACTTGTAATGGAATATGGAATGTAATTGAATGGAATGTGGAATGGATTGGAATGGAATGAGGAATAGAATCGAATGGAATTGAAAGTGGAATAGAATGGAATGGAATGCAGAATGGGATGGAATGGAATGTGGAGTGGAATGTGGTATGGAATGGAATGGAATGTGGAATGGAATGTGAAACAGAATGTGGAATGCAACGTGGAAAGGAATGGTAAATAGAATATGGAATGGAACGGAAGGCAATGTGGAATGGAATGTGGAATGGAATGTGAAATGGAATGAAATGGAAGGTGGAATGAAATGGAATGGAATGAGGAATGGAATGTGAAATGGAATATGATATGGAATGTGGAATGGAATGGAATGGAATATGAATGGAATGTGGAAAGCAGTGTGGTATCGAACGCAATGGAATGGAATGTGGAATGGAAATGAATGTGGAATGGAAAGTGGACTGGAATGGAATGGAATGGAAGGTGGAATGGAATGGAATGGAAGGTGGAATGGAATGGAATGGAATGTGGAATAGAATGTGGAGTGGAATGCAATGGAAAGTGGAATGGAATGGAAAGGAATGTTTAATGCAATGGAATGGAATGTGGAATGGAATGGAATGGAATGTGGAATGGAATGGTATGGAATATGGAATGGAATGTGGAATGAAATGGAAAGGAATGCAATGTGACATGGAGTGTGAAATTCACGGAATGGAATGTGAAATGGAAAGGAATGGAATGCGCAATGAAATGTGCAATGGAATGAAGTTGAATGTAATGTGGAAAGGAATGTGGAAAGGAAAGGAGTGCAATGTGGAATTGAATGTGGAATGGAAAGGAAAAGAATGTGGAATGGAATACGGAATGGAATGGAATGGAAAGGGATGTGGAAAGGAAAGTGGAATGGAATGGAATCAAATATGGAATGGAATGTGGAATAGAATGGAATGGAATGCGGAATGGAATAGAACAGAAGATGGAATGGAATATGGAATGGAATGTGGAATGGAATGGAATGGAATGTTGACTGAATTGGAATGGAATGTGGAATGGAATAGAATGGAATGTGCAATGAAATGGAACGGAATGGAACGTGGAATTGAATGCAACTTAACGGGGAAAGGAATGTGGAATGGAAAGTGGAATGGAAGGTGGAATGGAATGGAATGGAATGCGAAATGGAATGGAATGGAAAGTGGAATGGAATGTGGAATGGAATGTGGAATGGAACGTGGAATGGAATGGAACGAAATGTGGAATGGAATGTTGATTGGAATGGAATGGAATTTGGAATGGAATGGAATGGACTGCAGAATGGAATGTGGAATGGAATCTAGAATGGAATGTGGAATGGAATGGAATGGAATGGAATGTGGAATGGCAGGTGAATTGTAATTCAATGGAAAGTGGAATGGAAAGCGAAAAGAAATGCAATGGAATAAGAATGGAATGTGGACGTGAATGTGCAATGCATTTTGGAATGGACTGCGGAATGGAATGTGGAATGGAATGTGGTATGGAATATGGAATGCAATGTAATGGAATGGAAAGTGAATTGGAATGCAATGGTGTGGAATGGAATGTGGAATGAAGTGCAATGGAATGAGAATGGAATGTGAAATGGAATGTGGAATGTAATGGAATGGAATGTGGAATGGAATGTGGAATGGAATGTGGAATGTAAAGTGGAATGGAATGGAAAGGAATGTGGAATGGAATGTGGAATGGAACGGAATATGATGTGGAATGTTATGTGGAATGCAATGTGGAAGGGAAAGTGGAATGGAATGGAATGCAATGTGGAATAGAACGTGGAATGGAACATGGAATGGAAAGTGGAATGGAAAGTTCAATGGAATATGGAATGGAAAGTTGAACGGAATGGAATGGAACGTTGAATTGAACGTGGAAAGGAATGGAATGGAATGTGGAATGGAACGTAGAATACAACGCAGAAAGGAATGTGAAATGGAACGTGGAATGGAATGTGGAACGGAATGTGGAAGGGAATGTGGAATAGAATGGAATGGAATGGAATGGAAAGTGGAATGGAACGTGCATTGTATCGTGGAATTCAATGTGGAATGGATCATGGAATGGAATATGGAATGGAATTAAATGGAATGTGGAATGAAATGGAAGGGAATGTGCAATGAAATTGAAAGGAATGGAATGGAATGTGGAATGGGATGTGGAATTGAATGTGGAATGGAATGTGGAATGGATTGTGTAATGGAATGGAATGGAATGTGGCATGGAATGTGGAATGGAATGGAATGGAATGTGGAATGGAATGTGGAATGGTATGAAATGGAATGAGGATAGCAATGTGGAATGGAATGTGGAATGGAACGGAATGTAATGTGGAATGGACTGTGAAATGGAATGTGGAAATGTAAGTGGAATGGAATGCAAGGGAACGTGGAATGGAATGTGACATCGAATGTGGAATGGAACGTGGAATGGAATGGAAAGTAATGTGGAATGTACTTTGGAACAGGACGTGGAATGGAAATGAATGTAATGCGTTGGAAAGTGCAATGGAATGGAATGGAAAGGAATGCGGAATGGAATTGAATGGAATGGAATGGAATGTGGAAAGGAATGCGTAATGAAATTGAATTGAATGAGGAATGGAATGTGGAACGGAATGAAATGAAATGTGTAATGGATCGTAGAATGGAATGTGGAAAGCAATGTGGAATGAAAGGGAATGGAATGTGGAATGGAATGAGGAATAGCACGTGTAATGGAATGGAATAGACATGGAATGGTACATGGAATGGAACATGGAGTGGAACGTGGAATAGAACGCAGAATCGAATGGAATCTAACGTGGAATGGAATGGAATGTGGAATTGAATGGAATGGAACGTGGAATGGAAGGGAATGGAACGTTGAATGGAACGGAATGGAAAGTGGAATGAAATGGAACGTGGAATGGAGTGGAATGGAACGTGGAATTGAATGCCGAATGGAATGGAATGGAATGTGGAATGGAATGCAATGGAACGTGGAATGGAATGAGGAATGGAAAACAAAATGGAATGGATTGGAACGTGGAATGTAACGTGTAATGGAAACTGAATGGAAGGTGCAATGTAACGTGGGATGGAATGGAACGTGGAATGTATTGGAATGGATCGAGGAATGCCATGTGGAATGCAATGGAATGGAATGTTGAAAGGAATGGAAAGGAATGTGAAATGGAATGTGGAATGGAATCTGGAATGGAATGTGGAATGGAATGGAATGGAATAGAACTTAATGTGGAATGGAATGGAATGTTGAAGGGAATGGAATGGAACGGAATGGATTGTGGAATGGAATGGAATGTGGAATCGATTGGAATGGAAGGTGCAATGGAATGGAAGGGGATGTGGAATGGAATGGAATGGAAAGGAATGTGGAAAGGAATGAAATATGGAATGGATTGGAATGGAATATGGAATCGATTCGAATTGAATATGGAATGTAATGGGATTGAATGTGGAATGGAATGGAATGTGTAAAGGAATGCAATGAAATACGTAAAGAAATGTGGAATGAAATGGAACGTTAGTGAATGGAATGTGGAATGTAATGGACTGGAATGTGGAAAGGAATGGAATGGAATGGAATGAGAAATGGAAATAGAATGGAATATGGAATGGAAAGCAATGGAATGTGAAGTGGTATGGAATAGAATGTGGAATGGCATGGAATGGAAGGTGGAATGTAATGGAATGGAATGGAACGTGAAATGCAATTGAATGGAATGGAATGGAAGGTGGAATGGTATGGAATGGAAGGTGGAATATAATGGAATCGAATGAGAAATGGAATGTGGAATGGAATGGAATGGAATGTGGAATTGAATGGAATGGAATGTAGAATCGAATGTGGAATGGAATGCAGTGGAATTGAATGGAATGTGGAATGGAATGGAATGGAATGCGGAATGCAATGGAATTGAATGGAGCATGAAATGGAATGGAAACGAATGTGGAATGGAATGGAATGCAGCGTGGTATGTAAAGTAATGGAATGTGGAATGGAATGTGGAATGCAATGTGCAATGGTATGGAAAGGAATATGGAATGGAATGGAATGGAATGTGAAATGCAATGTGTTAAGGAATGGAATGGAACATGGAACGGAACGTGGAAGGGAATGGAATGTAATCTGGAATGGAATGAAATGGAATGGAATGGAACGGAATGTGGAATGGAACAGAATCGAATGGAATGTGGAATGAAATGAAATGGAATGTGGAATGGTATGGAATGGAATGTGGAAAGCAATGTATTGGAATGTGGAACGCAATGTGGAATGGAATGGAATGGAATGTGTAATGGAATGTGGAATAGAATGGAATGTGGAATGGAATGGAATGGAATGGAACAGAATGTAGAATGGAGAGGAATGGAATTGAATATGAAATGGAAATAGAATGGATTGTTTAATGGCATGGAATGGAAATTGGAAAGGAATGGAATGGAATGTGGAATGGAATGGAATGCGTAATGGAATGTGGAATAGAATGTGGAATGGAAAGAATGTAATTTGGAATGGATTGGAATGGAATGTGGAATGGAATGTGGAATGGAATGGAATGGAATGTTGAATGGAACGGAATGGAATGGAATGTGAAATGGAATGTGGAATGGAATGTGGAATGGATTTGAATGAAATAGAACGTAATGAGGTATGGAGTGGAATGGAATGGAATCTGGAATGGAATGGAATGGAACGGAACAGATTGTGGAATGGAATGGAATGTGGAATGGATTGGAGTGGTATGGTTTGGAATTGAATGTGGAATGGAATGCAATGGGAAGTAGAAGGGAATGGAAACGAATATGGAATGGAATGGAATACAGAATGGATTGGAATGGAATATGGAATGAAATGTGATGGAATGTGCAATGCAATGGAATCTCTAGAGGAATGCAATGAAATACGTAAAGAAATGTGGAATGGAATGGAATGTGTAATGGAATGGAATGGCATGTGGAAAGGAATGGAATGGAATGTAAAGTGAAATGGAAATAGAATGGAATGTGGAATTGAATGAAATGGAATGTGGAATGAAATGGAATGGAATGTGGAATGGAATGCGGAATGGCATGGAATGGAATGTGGAATGGAATGCAATGGAATGTGGAAAGGAATGGAATGGAATGGAATGTGAAATGCAACTGAATGGAATCGAAATGAAGGTGGAATAGAACGGAAGGGAAGGTGGAATATAATGGAGTCGAATGTGGAAAGAAATATGGAATGGAATGGAATGGAATGTGGAAAGGAATTGAATGGAAAGTAGAATGCAATGTGGAATGGAATATTGAATGGAATGCAGTGGAATTTAATGGAATGTGGAATGGAATGGAAAGGAATGTGGAATGCAATGGAATTGAATTGAGTGTGTAATGGAACGGAAAGGAATGTGGAATTGAAAGGAATGCAACGCAGAATGTCATGTAATGGAATGTTGAATGCAATAGAATTGAATGGAGTGTGCAATGGAATGGAAAGCAATGTGGAATGGAATGGAATGCAACGTAGAATGTAATGTAATTGAAAGTGGAATGCAATGTGGAATGGTATGGAAAGGAATGTGGGATGGAATGGAATGGAATGTGCAATGCAATGTGGAAAGGAATGGAATGGAATATGGAAAGGAATGTGGAAGGGAATGGAATGGAATGTGGAATGCACTGAAATTTAATGGAATGTGGAATGTAATGGAATGGAATGGAACAGAATGTGCGATGGAATGGAAAGGAATGGAAGGTGGAACGAAATGAAATGGAATGTGGAATGAAATGGAATGGAATGTGGAAAGCAATCGATTGGAATGTGGAACTCAATGTGGATTGGAATGGAATGGAATGTGGAATGGAATGTGGAATAGGCTGGAATGTGGAATGGAATGGGATGGAATGGAATGTGGAATGGAGAGCAACGTAATTTAATATGAAATGGAAATAGAAAGGAATGTTTAATGGAATGGAATGGAAAGTGGAATGGAATGGAATGGAATGTGGAATGGAATGGAAGGCAGAATTGACTGTGGAATGCAATGTGGAATGGAAAGGAATGGAATTAGCAATGGATTGGAATGGAATGGAAGCGAATGGGAAATGGAATGGAATGGAATGTGAAATGGAATGGAATGGAATGTGCGATGGAATGCGGAATGGAATGGAATGGAAAGGAGTGGAATGTGGAATGCAATGGATTGTAATGGAATGTGAAATGGAAATAGAATGGAATGTTTAATGGAATGTGGAATGGAATGGAATGGAATGTGGAATGGAATGGAATGGAATATGGAATGGAATGTACAATGGAATGGAACGGAATGTGATTGGAATGAAATGGAATGTGGAATTGAATGAAATGTAATGGAATGCGGAATGCAATGAAATTGAATGGAATGGAATGGGGAAAGGAATGGAAGGGAATGTGCAATTGAATGTGGAATGGAATGGAATGGAATGGAATGTGGAATGGAAAGTGGAATTCAAAGTGGAAAGTAAAAGAGTGGAATGGAATGTCGAATGGAATACAATGGAATGGAATGTGGAATAGAATGGAATGTAATGGAATATGGAATTCAATGGAATGGAATGGAATGTGGAATGGAATGTGGAATGAAATTGAATGGAATGTTAAATGGAACGTGGAATGGAATGGAATGGAACGTGGAATGGAATGGAATGGAATGTGAAATGGAAAGTGGATTGGAATGTTAAGGAACACGAAATGGAATGAAATGTAACTTGGATTGGATAGGAACGGAACATGGAATAGAATGGAATGGAATGTGGAATGGAATGGAATTGAAACTGGAACGCAATTGAATGGAATGTGCCATGCAATATAATGGCACAGAATCTGGAATGGAATGTGGAATGAAATGGCATGGAATGTGCTATGAAATGTGGAAAGGAATGCAATGCAATGTGGAATAGAAGGTGTCAGAGAAGAGAACCGAAAGTGGAATGCAATGAAATGCAATGGAATGTGGAATGGAATCGAGTGGAATGGAATGGAATGTGGAATGGAATGAAATGAAATTGAATGTGGAATGCATTAGAATGGAATGTGGTATGCAATGGAATGGAATGTGGAATGGAATGGAAGGGAATGGAGTCAGATAGACAATGGAATGGAATGTAATGGAATGCAAAACGAAAATAAAATGGAATATTTAGTAGAATGGAATTGAATGTTTACTAGAATGGAATGGAATGGAATGTTTATTAGAATGTAAGGGAATGTGGAATGGAATGCAATGGAACTTTGTATTGAATGTGGAATGGAATGGAAAGGAATGTGGAATGGAATGGAATGTGGAGTGTTATTGAATGGAATGGAATGGAATGTGGAATGCAATGGAATGGAATGGAATGGAATGTGGAATGGAATGGAATGGAATGTGGAATGGAATGGAATGCAACGTGGAATGGAATGGAATGGAATGGAATGTGGAAAGGAATACAAAGAATGGAAAGTGGAATAGAATGGAATGTAATGGCATATGGAACGGAATGGAATGTGGAATGGAATGTGGAAAGCAATATAATGGAATGTGGAATGGAACATGGAATGGAATGTAACGCAACGTCGAATGGAATGGAATGGAAGGTGAAATTGAACGTGGAATGTAATGCAATGGAACGTGGAATGGAATGGAATGGAACGGGAAATGGAATGGAATGGAACTTGGAATGGAATGGAAAGGAATGTGGAACGTAAGGGAATTTAAACTGGAATGCAATGGAATGGAATGTGGAATGGAATAGAACGGCATGGAACGTGCAATGGAATGTGGAATGGAATGGCATGGAATGTGGAATGGAATGGAATCTAATGTGGAATGGAAGGGGATGGAATGTGGAATGGAATGTGGAATGGAATGGTATGGAATGTGGAATGGAAAGGAATGGAATGTGGAATGGAATGGAACAGAGTGTGGTATGGAATGTGGAATGGAATGGAATGGAATGAAATGGAATGTAGAATGGAATGTGGAATGGAATGGAATGAAATGTGGAATGGAATGTGGAATGGAATGGAATGGAATGGAATGTGGAATGGAATGGAACGGATTTTAATGATATGGGGAATGGAATGGAACAGAATGTGGTATGCAATGCAATGGAAAGTGGAATGGAATGCATTGGAATCTGGAATATATTCTGGAATGGAATGGAATAGAATGTGGAATGTAATGAGGAATGGAATGGAATGGGATGGAAAGGAATGTGTAATGGATTGTGGAATGGAATGGAAAGAAATGTGAAATGGTAAATTTAATGGAATGTATTGGAATGGAATGGAATGTGGAATGGAATGGAATGTGGAGAGTAATGGAAAGGAATTTGGAATGGAATGGAATGGAAAGTGGAATGGAATGGAATGGAACGTAGAATAGAATGGAATACAATGTGGAATGGAATGTGCAAAGGAGTGGAATGGAATGTGGAATGGAATGTGGAATTGAACGGAATGGTATGTGGAATGGAATGTGGAATGGAATAGAATGGAATGTGTAATGCAACGTGTAATGGATAGGAAACGTATGTGGAATGGAACGTGTAATGGAATGTGGAATGGAAAGTGGAAAGAAATGGAATGTGGAATGGAATGTGGAATGGAACTTTGAATGGAATGGAATGTGTAATGGAACGTTGAATGGAATGGAATGTGTAATGGATTTTTCAATGGAATGTGGAATGCAATGTTGAATGGAATGGAAAGGAATGTGGAATGGAATGTGGAATGGAATGGAATGAAATGTGTAATGGAATGGGGAATGGAATGTAATGGAATGAAAAGGAATGTGGAATGGAATGGAATGGAAAGTGGAATGGAATGGAATGTGGAATCGAATTTAATGCAATTGAATGGAATGGAATGGAATGCAAAGTGCATTGGAAAAGAATGGAACGTGGAATGGAATTGAATGGAATTTGGTATGAAATGTGCAATGGAATTGAATGCAATGTGGAATGGAATGTGCAATGGAATAAAATGGAATGTGGAATGGAATGTAGAATGAAATGGAATGCAGAGTGGAATGGAATGTGGAATGGAAAGGAATGGAAAGCGGAATGGAATGTGGAATGGAACGTGGAATGGAATGGAATGGAATGTGGAATATATTCGAGTGAATTGGAATGTGGATTTCATTGCAATAGAATGTGGAATGGAATGGAATGGAACGGAATGGAATGGAATGGAATTTGGAATGGAACGGAGTAGAATTTGAAATGAATTGGAATGGAATGTGGAATGGAATGGAATGGAATGTGGAATGGAATGGAATGGAATGTGGATTGGAATGGAATGGAAAGTCGAATGGAATGGAATGGAATTCAATGTGGAATGGAATGGAATGCTATGTGGTATTGAACAGAATGGAATGGAATGGAACGTGGAATAGAACGTTGAACGGAATGGAATGGAACTTGGAACGGAATGTGTAATGGAATGGAATGGAAAGTGGAATGGAACGTGGAAAGAATGGAATGGAACATGGAATAGAAAGTGTAATGGAATGGAATGGAATGTGGAATGGTGCATAGAATATAATGTAGAATCAAACGTGGAATGGAAAGCAGAATGGTATGTGGAATGTGGAATAGAATGGAATGGAATGTGTTATGCAATGGAATGGAATGTGGAATCGAAAGTGGAATGGAATGGAATGCAATGTGGAAAGGAATGTGGAACGAAATTGAATGGAATGTGGAAGGAATTCGAATGGAACGTGGAATGGAATTTGGAATGGAATGTTTAATGCAATGGAATGGAATGCAATGTGGAATGGAATGGAATGGAATGTGGAATGGAATGGATAGGAAAGTAGAATGGAATGGAATGCTATGTGGAAAGCAATGTGGAACGGAGTGGAATGGAAAGTGGAACGGAATATGGAATGGAACATTGAATGGAATGATATGCAATGTGAAATGAAATGTGGAATGAATTGGAATAAAATGTTGAATGGAATGGAATGGAATGTGGAATAGAATGGAATGAAATTGAATGTAATATGGAATGGAATGGAATGGAATGTGGAATGGAATGTGGAATGAAATGGAATGGAAAGTGAAATGGAAGGTGGAATGCCATGGAATGGAATGTGGAATGGAATGTGGGATGTAATGGAAAGGAATATGGATTGCAATATGGAATGGAATGGAATGTGGCATGGAAAGTGTAATGGAATGCAGAGGAATGTGGAAAGGAATGTGGAATGAAATGGAACATTGAATGGAATGTGGAATGGAATGTGGAAAGAAATGTAACGGAAGGTCGAATGGAATGTGGAAAGGAACGGGAAATAGAACGTGGAATGGAAAGTGGAATGCAATGTACAATCAAACGTGGAATAAAAGGAGGAATGCAATGTGGAAATTGGAATGGAATGGAATGGAATGTGGTATGGAATGGAATGGAATGTGGAATAGAATGTGCAATGGAATGGATTGCACTGTGGAAAAGAATGTGGAATGGAATTGAATGAAATGTGGAATGAAATCGAATGGAAAGTGGAATGGAAATTGGAATGGAATATGGAATGGAATGGAACGGAATGTGAAATGGAATGTGGAATGAACTGGAATAAAATGTGGAATGGAATGGAATGGAATGTGGAATGATATTGAATGGAATGTGGAATGGAACGAAATGCAATGTGGAATGGAATGGAATGGTACGTGGAATGGAAAGTGGAATGGAATGGAAGGTAGCATACAATGTGGAATGGAATGGAATGGAATGTGGAATGAAATGCAGAATGGAAAACAAAGGAATGTGGAATGTAATGTGGAAAGGAATGTAATGGAACGTGGAATGAAATGGAAAGTGGAATGAAACGGAACGTGGAATGGAATGGAATGGAATATGGAATGGAAAGTGGAATGGAAGGTGGCATGAAACATGGAATGGAACTTGAAAGGGCATAGAATGGAACATGGAATTGAATGGAACAGAACGTGGAGTGGAAAGGAATGGAACATGGAATGGAATGGAATGAAATGCAGAATGGAATAGAATGCAACGGAATGTGGACTGGAATGGAATGGAAGGTAATGGAATGTGGATTGGAGAGGAATGGAATCTAGAATGGAATGTGGAATGGAATGGAATCAGATGTGGAATGGAATTTTGAATGGAATAGAATGGAAATTGGACTGGAATATGCAATGACAGGGAATGGAATGTGGAACGAAATGGAATGGAACGTGGAATGGAAAGTAGAATGGAAAGGAATGGAATGTGGAATGGAGTGGAATGTAATGCAGAATAGAATGGAAGCGAACGTGGAATGGAATGGAATGCAATGCAGAATGCAATGAAAAGGAATGGAAGGGAACGTGGAATGGACTGGAATGGAACGTGGAATGGAATGTGGAACGTTTAATGGAATGGAACGTGGAATGGAATGCAATGGAATGTGAAATGGAACGTGGAATGGAATGGAATGCTACGTGGAAAGGAATGTGGAATGTAATGGAATGGAATGGAACGTAGAATGGAATGGAATGCAGTGTCGAATGGAATGGAATGTAAAGGAATGTGGAATGGAATGGAACGGATTGTGGAATGGAATAGAATGGAATGTTTTATGGAATGTAATGTAAAGTGGAATGGAATGGAATATGGAATGGAATGGAAAGGAATGAGGAGTGGAGAGGAATGGAAAGTGGAATGGAATGTGGAATGGATTGGATGGGAAGAGGATTGGAACATGGAATGGAACCAGGAATGGAATCTGGAATGTGGAATGGCATGGAATGCTGTGTGTAATGGAAAGGAATGGAATGTGGAATGGAATAGAATGGAATGTGGAATGGAATGGAATGGAATATGGAAAAGAATGGAATGGAATGTGGAATGGAATGGAATAGAATTAGAAATGAAATGTGGAATGGAAAGGAAATGAAAGAGGAATGGAATGTGGAATGGAATGGAACGGAATGTGGAATGCCATGGAATGGAAGCAAATGGATTGTGGAATGAAATGCAATGTATTGTGGAATGAAATTTGGAATGGCAAAGAATAGAATGTGGAATGGTATGGACTGGACTGTGGAATGGAATGCAGTGGAATGAGTAATGGAATAGAATGGAATGTGGAATAGAATGGTATGGAATGGAATGTGGAATGGAATGGAATGGATTGCGGAATGGAATGGAATGGAATGTGGAATGGAATGGAATGGAATGCAGAAGGGAATGGAATGGAAGGGAATGTGGAATGGAATGCAATGGAATGGAATGCAATGTGGAATGGAATGTGGAATGGAATGGAATGTGACGTTGAATGCAAGGTAGAATGGAATGGAATGGAATGTGGAATAGAATTTGGAATGGAATGGAATTGAATGTGGTGTATAATGGAATGGAATTTGGAATGGAATGTAACGGAAATTGGAATGGAATGGAATGGAACGTGGAATGGAATGGAATACAATCGTATTGAATGCAATGGAATAAGGAATGGTATGGAATGTGGAATGGAATTTGGAGTGGAATGGAATGGAATGTGGAAAGGAATGGAATGCAATCTGGATTGGAAATGAAATGTGGAATCGAATGTGCAATGGAAAGGAACAGAATGAGGAAGGGAATGGAATGGAGTGTGGAAAGGCATGGAATGGAATGGGGAATGGATTGTGGAATGTAATGGAATGGAATGTAGAATGGAAAGTGGAATGGAAAGGAATGGAATGTGGTATGGAATGGAATGGAATCGAATGGAATGTGGAAGGAAATGGAATGGAATGTACAATGAAACGTGGAATGGCATGGAATAGAATGTGGAATGGTATGGAATGGATTATGGAAAGGAGTGGAATGGAATGTGGAATGGAATCGATTGGAATGTGGAATAGAATGGAAAAGAATGTGGAATGGACTGGAATGTGGAATGGAACGGAATGGAATGGAATGTGGATTGGAATGTGGAATGGAATGGGAATGGAAGGCAATGGAATGTGGAATGGAATGGAAAGGAATGGAATGTGGAGTGCAATGGAATGGAATGGAATGTGGATTGCAATGGAATGGAATGGAATGTGGACTGGAATGCAATGGAATGGAATGGATTGTGGAATGGTATATGGAAAGGAATGGAATGGACAGGGGAATGTAATGTAGAAAGGAATGTGGAATGGAGTGTGTAATGGAATGGAATGGAATGTGGAATGGAATGGAATGCAACTTATAATAGAATGGAATGGAACTTGGAATGGAATGGAATGGAACGTGGAATGGAATGGAATGGAACGTGGAATGGAATGGAATTTAATGGCATGGATTGGAATGGAATGAAGAATGGAATGGAATGTGCAATGCAATGGAATGGAATGTGGACTGGAAAGGAATGGAATGTGGAATCAAATGGAATGCCATCTGGAATGGAGTGGAATGTGCAATGGAAAGGAATGGAAACTGGAATGGAATGGAATGGATTGCAAACACGTATGCGATAGAATGAAATGGAATGTTGAAAGGAATGGAAAGGAAAGTGGAATGTAATGTGGTATGGAATGGAAGGGAACGGAAAGTGGAATGGAATGTGGAATGCAAAGGAATGGAAAGTGGAATTGAATGTGGAATGGAATGGAATGGAATGTGGAATGAAATGTGGAATGGAAGGGAATGGAATGTGGAATGGTATGGAATGGAATGTGGAATAGAATGGAATGGAATGTAGAATGGAATGGAAAGTATAATGGAATGGAATGGAATAAGGAATGAAATCTGGAATCGAATCGGAAGGAATGTTGAATGAAATTTGGAATGGAATGGAATGGACGGTGGAATGGAATGGAATGGAACCGAAAGGAATGTGGAATGTAATGGAATGTAACGTGGAATGAAATGGGGAATGGCATGGAATAGAATGTGGAATGGTTTGGAATGGAATGTGGAATGGAATGGAACAGAATATAGAATGGAACCGAATGCAAAGAGGAATGGAATGGAATGGAATGGAAGGTTGAATGGAATGGAATGGAATGCGGAATGGAATGGAATCGAATGGAATGTGGAATGAAGTGGAAAGGAATGTGGAATGAAACGTGGAATGGCATGGAATAGAATGTGGAATGGTATGGAATGGATTGTGGAATGTAGTGGAATGGAATGTGGAATGAAATCGGATGGAATGTAGAATGGAATGGAAGAGAAAGGAATGTGTAAAGGAATGGAATGGAATGCGGAATGGAATAGAAAGAATGGAATGTGGAATGGAATGCAATGGAATGGAATGGAAAGTGGAATTGAAAGTGGAATGCAATGGCATGGGAAGTGGAATGGAATATAGAATCGAACGGAAAGGAATGTGGAATGGAATGTGGAGTGGAATGGAAGTGAATGTGGAATCGAATGGAATGGAACTTGGAATGAAATAAAATTGAACATTGAATGGAATGGAAAGCAAACTGGAATGGAATGGAATGTGGAATGGAACGTGGTATGGAAAAGAATGGAATGAGGGATGGAATGGAATGTAGAATGGAATTTGGAATAGAATGGAATGTGGAATTGAAAGGAATGCAATCTGGATTGGAATGGAATGTAGAACGGAAAGGAATGGAATGTGGAATGGAATGGAATGGATTGTGTAAGGGAACGCAATGTAACGTGCAATGGAATACAATGGAATGTTGAATGAAATCCAATGGAATGTGCACTGCAATGGAATGGAATATGCAATGGAATGGAATGGATTGTGGACTGAAATGGATTGGAATGGAATGGAATGTGAAATGGAATGGAATGGAATGTGGAAAGAAATGTGGAATGGCATGGAATGGAATGGAATGTGGAATGAAATGTAACGGAAAGTGGAATGAATTGGAAGTGAATACGGAATTGAATAAAATGTAATGTGGAATGGAATGGAATGGAATGGAATGTGGAATGGAATGGAATGGAATGGAGTGTGGACTGGAATGCAATGGTATGGAAAGGAATGGAATGTGGAATGTAATGTGGAAGGGAATGGAATGGAATGGAAGGGAAGGTGAAATGGAATGGTAAGGATTGGAATGCAATGTGGAATTGAATGGCAAGGAATGCGAAATGGAATGGAATGGAATGTGGAATGAAATGGAATGGAATCTAGAATGCAATGTGGCATGGAATGGAAAGGACTGGAATGTAATGTGGAATGGAATGGAATGGAAAGTGGAATGGAATGGAATGGAATGTCTAATGGAATGGAATGGAATATGGAATGGAATGGAATGTGGAAAGGAATGTGTAATGGAATGGAATGGAACGTGTAATGGAATGTGGAATGGAAAGAAATGGAATGGGGAATGGAAAGTGGAATGGGATGGAAGGGAATGTGGAATGGAATGTAATGTGGAATGGAATGGAATGTGAAATGGAATTTAATGGATTGTTGAATGGAATGTGGATTGGAATGGAATGGAATATGGAATGGAATGTGAAATGGAATGTGGAATGCAATGTGAAACGGAATGTGGAATGGAATGTGGAACGGAATGTGCAGTGGAATGGAATGTGGAACAGTATGTGCAATGGAATGGAATGGAATGTGGAAATGAATGTGGAATGGAATGTGGAATTGAATGCAATGGAATATGAAATGGAATGGGGAAAGCAATATAGAACGGAAAGGAATATGGAATGGAATGTGAAATGGAATGGAATGGAAAGTGGAATGGAATGGAATGGAATGTGGAATAGAATGTGGAAAGGAGCAGAATGGATCGTGCAATGGAATGTGGAATCTACTGTGGAAAGGAACGTGGAATGGAACGTAACGGAAAGAGGAATTTAACGTGCAATGGAATGAACGGGAATGTGTAATGGAATGGAATGGAAAGTAGATTAGAATGGAATGGAATATAATGTGGAATGGAATGTGGAATGGAATGGAAAGGAATGTGGAATGGAATGGAATGAAATCTGGAATGAAAAGGAATGGAATGTGGAATGGAATGGAACGTGGAATGTAGTTGAATGAAATTTGGATTTTAATGGAATGGAAAGTGGAGTGGAATGGAATGGAATGGAAAGGATTGCGAAATAGAATGTGGAATGGAATGTGAAATGCAATGTGAAACGGAACGTGGAATGGATTTAAATGGAACTCAGAATGAAATGCAATGGAACGTGGAGTGGAATGCAATGGAACATGGAATGGAATGTGGAATGGAAACTGCAATGCAAGGTGGAATGGAATTGAATGGAATGTGGTTCGGAAAGGAATGGTTCATGGAATGGAACGTGGAATGGAACGTGGAATGGAACGTGGGATGGTATGTGGAAAGTAATGTGGAAAAGAATGGAATGGAATGTGGAAAGAAATGGAATGGAACGTGCAATGTAAAGGAATGGAATAAGTAATGGAAAAGAATGCAAAGTGGAATGCAATGGAATAGTATGGAATGTGGAATGGAATGGAAAGGAATGGAATGGAACGTGGAATGGAATGGTAGGGAATGTGGAATGGAACGGAATGGAATGTTGAATGGAATGGAATGGAATGGAAGGAGTGTGCAATGGAATGCAATGCAATGGAATGGAATGTGGAATGGAATGGAATGGAATGTGGAATGGAACGTGTCATGGAACGTGGAATGGAACATGGTATGGAACGTGCAATGGAACGTGGAATGGAAAGTGGAATTGAATGAGGAATGGAATTGTATGTAATGTGGAATGGAAAGGAATGGAATATGGAATGGAACGTGGAAAGGAATGGAATGGAAGGTAATGGAATGTGGAATGTATGGAATGGAACGTGGAATGGAATGGAAAGGCATGTGCAATGGAATAGAATGGAATGGAATGAGGAATGCAAGGGAATGCAATGTGGAATGGAAAGTGTAATGGAATGGAATGGAATGGAATGGAATTGAATGTGGAATGGAATGGAACGGAAAGTGGAATGGAATGCAATGGACTGGAATACGGATGGAATGTAGAATGGAATTGAATGGAATGTAGAATGGAATGGAATGGAATGGGGAAAGGAATTTAGTGGAATGTGGAATGGAATGGAACCTGAAATGAAATGGAATGGAAAGTGGAATATGAAATGGAATGTGGAATGGAATGTGGAATGGAATGTGAAATGGAATATGGAATGGATTTTGGAATGCAATATTGAATAGAATGTGAAATGGAATGTGGAATGGAATGAAGTGGAACGTGAAATGCAATGAAATGGAACATGGAATGGAATGGAATGGAACGTGAAATGGAATGTGGAATGGAATGGATTGGAATGTGGAATGGAATTAAATGGAATGTGGAAAGGAATGGAATGGAAAGTGGAAATAAATGGAATGGAATAGAAAGGAATGGAACAGAAAGTGGAATGGAATGTAAAGGAATGGAACGGAATGTGGAATGTAAAGGAATGGAATTTAATGTGGAATGGAATGGAATGGAATGAGGAATGTAAAGTAAAGGAATGGAATGTGTAATAGACTGTGGAATGGAATGTTGAATGGAACGGATTGTGGAATGCAATGAACTATAATGTGGATGGAATGGAATGGAATATGGAATGGAAAGGAATGAAATTGAATGAGGAATGGTATGTAGAACGGAATGGAATGGAATGTGGATAGGAATGTGAAATGGAATGTGCATTGGAATGTGGAATGGAATGAAATGGAACGTGGAATGGAATGGAATGGAGTGTTGAATGGAATGGAATAGAACATGGAATGGAACATGGAATGTAATGTGGAAGGAATTCAATGGAATATGGAATGGAATGGAATGGAATACGGAATGAAATGGAAAGGAATGTGGAATGGAAACAAATTGAATGTGGAATGTAATTTGGAATGGAATGTGGAATGGAATGGAATGGAATGGAACATGGAATGGAATGGAATGTGGAATGGAATGGAAAGGAATATGGAATGGAATTGAATGGAGTGGAACGTTGAAGAGAATGGAATGTAACGTAGAATGGAATGGAATTCAGAATAGAATGGAATGGAATCTGGAATTCAATGGAATGTATCCTGGAATGGAACGTGGAATGGAACGTGGAAGGTAATTGAATGGAACGGTGAATGGAACGTGGAATGGAATGGAATGGAATGGAATGGAATGGAATTGGGAAAGGAATGGAAATCAATGTGGATTGGAATGGTAAGTAATGTGGAAAGCGATTTTGAATGGAATGGAATGGAACGGAATGGAATGGAATGTGGAATGGAATGGAATCTGGAATGTAATTGAAAGAAATCTGGATTGGAATGGAATGGAATGTGGAGTGGAATGGAATGGAATGGAAATGATTGAGAAATGGAATGTGGAATGGAATGTGAAATGGAATGTGAAATGGAACATGGAATGGATTGAAAAGGAACGTGCAATGGAATGTGTTGTGGAATGCAATGGAAATTGGAATGGAACGTGGAATGGAACGTGGAATAGAATGTGCAATGAAACGTGGAATGGAAAGGAATGGAATGTGGAATGGAATATGGAATGGAATGGAATGTGGAATGGAATGCAATGGAACGTGCAAATGAATGTGGAATGGAAAGTGTAATGGAATATGGAAAGCAAAAGAACGGATTGTGGAATGGAATGGAATGTGAAATGGTATGCTGAAAGGAATGTGGAATGGAATGTGGAATGGAATGTAGAATGGAATAGAATGGAAAGCGTATTGTAATGTGCAATGGAAAGTGGAATGGAACGAGGAATGAAACGTCGAATGGAATGGAATGGAATGTGGTATGTAATGGAAAGGAATGTGGAATGGAATGTGGAATGGAATGGAATGGAATGGAATGTGGATGGAACATGGAATGGATTCTGGAATGGAATGTGGAATGGAATGTGGAATGGAATGGAATGGAATGGAATGTGGATGGAACGTGGAATGGATTCTGGAATGGAATGTGGAATAGAATGTAATGGAATGGAATTTAATGTGGAATGGAATGTGGAAAGGAATGAGGAATGGAACAGAATGGAATGTGGAATTTAAGGTGGAATGGAATGTGGAATGGGACGTTTAATGGAAAGTAATGGAATGTGGAATGGAACTTGGAATGGTATGGAATACATCGCGTAATGGAACGTGGAAGGGAAATTGGAATGGAACGTCGAATGGAACGTGGAATGGAACGTGTAAAGTAATGTGGAACGGAATGTGGAATGGAAACTGGAATGGAATGGAATGGAACATGGAATGGAACGTGTAATGCAATTGAATGCAACGTGGAATGGAATGTGGAATTGAGTATTGAATGGAATTGAATGGAAAGTGGAATGAAATGGAAAGACACGTGGAATGGAACGTGGAACGAAATGGAATGCAACATGGAATGGAATGCGCAATAGAATGTGGAATGGAATGGAATGTGGAATTGAATGGAATGAAACGTGGAATGGAACATGGAATGTAACGAGGAATGGAACGTGGAATGGAAAGTGCAATGGAGGGTAGAATGGAATGGAATGGAATGTGCAATGGAATGGAATGTATCGTGGAATTTAACTTGTAATGGAACGTGAAATGGAACGTGGAATGGGATGTGGAATGGAATGGAAAGGAATGTGGAATTGAATGGAACGGAACGTGCAATGTAAAGGAATGGAATGTGTAATGGAAATGAAAGGAATGTGGAATGCAATGGAATACTATGGAATATGAAATGGATTGGAATGCAATGGAATGGAGTGTGGAATCGAATGGGATGGAATGTGGAATGGAAAAGAATGGAATGTGGAGTGGAATGGAAAGGAATGTGGAATGCAATGCCATGGAACATGGAATAGAACGTGGAACGGAATGTGGAATGGAAGTTGGAATGGAGTGGAATGGAATGTGTAATGTAATGGAATGGAATACGGAATAGAATGGAATGGAATGGAAAGCGAAATGCAATGGAATGGAAAGTGCAATGCAATGGAATGGAAAAGAATGTGGAATTGAATGGAATAGAATGTGGTATGAAAAGGAAGAGTAAATGGAATGGAATGGAATGCAAAGGAACGTGGAAGAGAATGTGGAATGGCATGTGCAATGGAATGTAGAATTTAATTGAATGGAGTGTTCAATGGAATGGAATGGAATGTGGAATAAATGGAATGGAATTGAATGGAATGCGGAACGGAATTGAATAGATTGTGGATTGGAAGGGAATGGAAACATATGGAATGTGGAATGGAATGGAATGGAATGTGGAATGGAATGGAAGGGAATTTGGAATGGAAAGTGGAACGGAATGGAATGGAATCTGGAATGGAATGGAATGTTATGGTATGGAAAGTGGAAATGAATGGAATGGAATGTGGAATGGAATGTGGAATGGAATGGAATGTAGAATGGAATGAAATGAAAAGGTATCGAATGTGAAATGGAATGGAATGGAATGTGGAGTGGGATGTGGAATGGAATGGAATGGAATGTGGAATGGATAGTGGAATGGAATGGACTGGAAAGTGAAACGGAATGTGGAATTGGTCGTGGAATGGAATGTGGAATGGAATGTGGAATTGAATGTGGAATGGAATGGAATGGAATGTGGAATGGAATGTACAAAGGAATCGAACGGAATGTGGAACAGAATGTGGGTTGGAATGGAGTGGAATGTGGAATGGAATGGAAAGTGGAATAGAATGTTGACAGGAATGCAATGGAATTTTGAATGTAATGTGGAATGGAATGGAATGTGGAATGTAATGTGTAATCGAAAGTTGAATGGAATGGAATGGAAAGTGGAATGGAATGTGGAATGGAATGGAATGGTATGTAGAATGGAATGTGGAATGGAAAGTGGAATGTAAATTGGAATGGAATGGAATGGAATGGATTGGAATGTGGAGTGCAATGAGGAGTGCAATGTGGAATGGAATGGAATGGAATGTGGAATGGAATGTGGAATGGAATGTGGAACGGAATGTAAAGTGGAATGGAATGTGGAATGGAATGGAAAGGAATGTGGAATATAACAGAATAGAATGAGGAATGGAATGGAATGGAATGTGGAATGGAACGTGGAATGGAATGGAGTGGAAAGTGGATTGGAATTGAATGCAATGTGGAATAGAATGGAATGGAATGGAATTTGAAATGGAATGTGTAACGGAATGCAAAAACGAATGTGGAATGGAATGAATTGGAACATGGAATGGAGTGTAGTGGAACGAGGAATGGAATGCAATGGAACGTGGTTAGGAAGGTGGAATTGAATGTGGAATAGAATGTGGAATGGAATCTAATGGAAACTGAAATGGAATGTGGAGTGGAATGGAATGGAATGTCGAATGGAAAGTGCAATGGAATGGAAAGCAATGTGGAATGGAATGTGGAATGAAACGGAATAGAACTTGGAATGGAACGTGGAATGGAATGGAATGAAACTTGGAATGGAATGTGGAATGGAACGTGGAGTGCAATGTGGAATGGAATATTGTATGGAGTGGAATGGAATGTGGGATGGAATGTGGAAGGGAATGGAATGGAATGTGGAAGGGAATGGAATGAAATGTGGAATAAAATGGAATGGAATGGAATGTGGAATGCAATGGAATGGAATGGAACGGAAATTGGAATGGAATGGAAGGGAATGTGGAATATAATGGAATGGAATGTGGAATGGAATTGAACGGTATGTGGAATGGAATGTTGAAAGGAGTTGAATGGAACAGAATGAAATGAAATGGCATGAGAAATGGAATGTGGAATGGAATGTGAAGTGCAATGTGGAGAAGAATGTGGGATGGAATGAAGTGGAAAGTGGAATTGTACGGAATGGAACGTGAAATTGAATGGAATGGAATGTGGAATGAAACATGGAATGGAACGTGGAATGGAACGTAGAATGGAACGTGGAAAGGAATGGAATGGAAAGGGGAATGGAATGGAATGGAATGTGGAATGGAAAGTGGAATTGAATGCAATGAAATGTGGAATGGAAAGTGGAATGGAATGGAATGGAATGTGGAAAGGAATAGAATGGAATATGGAATGCAATGTGGGATGGAATGGAATGGAATGTGGAAAAGAATGTGGAATACAATGTAATGTGGAACGGAATGTGAAATGCAATGTGGAATCGAATGGATTGGAATGTGGAATGGAATGTGGAATGGAATGTAATTGAATGTGGAATGGAATGGAAATCGTTTGTGCGGAATGTGCAATGGAATGGAATTGAATGTGGAATGGAATGTGGAATGGAATGGAATGGAACGTCAAATGGAACGTGGAATGGAACATGGAAGGGAACGTGGAATGAAATATGGAAGGGAATGTGGAATGTAAAGGAATGGAATGTGGATTGGAATGGAATGGAATGTGGTTCGGAAAGGAATGGAAACTGAAATGGAATGTAGAATGCAATGTGGAATTGAATGAAATGGAAAGTGGAATGGAATGGAATGGAACATGGAAAGGAATGAAATGGGATGTGGAACAGAATGTGGAATGGAACGTGGAATGGAATGTGTAATGCAATGCAGAATGGAATGAGGAATGGAACGTGGAATGGAATGACAAATAAAATGTAATGGAATGTGGAATGGAATGGAATTCAATGGAATGTGGAATGGAATGGAATTTAATGGAATGTGGAATGGAATGTGGAATGGAATGCGTAATGGAATGTACTGGAAAGTGGAATAGAATGGAATGGAATGCGGAATGGAATGGAATGTGCAATTGAAAGGAATGGAATGTGGAATTGAATGGAATGTAATGTGGAATGGAAAGGAATGGAATATGGAATGGAATGGAACGGAATGTGCAATAGAATAGAACTGAATGAGGAATGTAATGAAATGGAACGTGGAATGGAACGGAATGGAATAGAATGTGGAGTGGAATGGAATGGAATGGAATGGAAAGTGGAATGGAATGTGGAATGGAATGGAATGGTATGGTTTGTGGAATAGAATGGAATGGAATGTGGAATGGAATATGGAATCGAATGTGGAATGGTATGTGGAATGGAATGTAATGGGACGTGGAATAGATTGGATTGGAATGTGGAATGGAATGGAATGGAATTGAATGTGGACTGGAATGGAATGGAATGGAACAGAATTTGGATTGGAATGGAATCCAGTGTGAAATGGAATGTGGGATGAAATGGAAAGGAATGTGGAATGGAATGGAATGGAATGTGGAATGGAAAGGAATGGAATGTGAATGGAATGGAATGGAATATGGAATGGAATTGAATGGATTGTGGAATGGAATGTGGAATGGAATGTAATTTAATGTGGAATGGAAGGTGGAATGGAAGGTGGAATATTATGGAATGGAATGTGGAATGGAATGTGGAATGGAATGTGGAATGGAAGGGAATGGAATGCGGAAAGGAATGTTGAACAGAATGTGGAATGGAATGGGGCATGGAATGCAATGGAAAGTGGAAAAAAATGTGGAATGGAATGTGAAATGTCATGGAATGGAATGTGGAATGGAAAGTGGAATGGAATGTGCAATGGAATGTGGAATTGAACGGAATGGAAAGTGGAATTTAATGTGGAATGGAATGTCGTTGAATGTGGAATGAAATCGTATGGAATGTGGAACGGAATGTGGAATGCAATGGAATGCAATGTGATGTGGAATGTGGAATGGAATGTGGAACAGAATGGAACATGGAATGGAATGGAATGGAAGGTGGAATGGAATGGAATGGAATGCAATGTGGAATGCAAAGGAATGGAATTGAATGTGGAATGGAATGCGGAATGGAATGGAATGTAATGTCGAATGGAATGTAGAATTTAATGGATTGGAATGTGGATAGGAATTTTGAATGGAATGGAATGTGAAATGCAATGGAATGGAAATTCGAATTCAATTTATCAGAAAGGAATGTGGAATGGAATGGTATACAATGTGGTATGTAAATTTTAATAGAATTCAAAGGAATGGGATGTGGAATGGAATGTAATGGAATGTGGAATTCAATGGAATGGAATGGAATGTTGAAAGGAATGGAATAGAATGCCAAGGAATGTAATGTGCAATGGAATGGAATAGAATGAGGAAAGTATATGGAATGGAAAGTGATGCCATGTGGAATGGAAAGTGGAATAGAATGGAATGGAATGTGGAATGGAATGTGAAATGGAATGGAATTTAATGCAATGTGCATGGTAATGTGGAGTGGAATGTGGAACGGAATTGAATGTAATGATTAATGGAAAGGAATGAAATGTGGAATGGAATGCAATGGAATGTGAAATGAAATGGAACGTGAAATGGAACGGAATTAAACATGGAATGTGAAATGGAATGTGGAATGGAATGTGAAATGGAATGTGGAATGGAATGTGGAATGGAATGCGAAATGGAATGGGGAATGTTATCTGAAATGGAATGTGGAATGTAATGTGGAATGGAATGAAATTGAGCGTTGAATGGAATGGAATAGAATCTGGAATTTAGTGGAATGGAATGTGGAATGGAAGGGAATGGAATGTCGAAAGGAATGGAATTGAATGCGGAATGGAATGGAATGAAATGTTGAATGGAATGGAATGGAAAGTGGAATGGAATGTGGAATGGAATGCAATGGAATATTGAATGGAATATACGGAATGCGGAATGGAATAGAATGGAATGGAATGTGGAATGGAATAGAATGGAATGGAATAGAATTGAATGGAATGTGGAATGGAATGTGGTATGGAATGGAATGGAACATGGAATGGAACGTGGAATGAAACCTGTAATGGAAAATGCAACGGAACGTGGAATTTGAAGTGGAATGGATTGCCTAATGGAATGGAATCGAATGTCAAATGGAAGGGAATGGAATGTGGAATGGAATATGGAAAGGAATGGGGAATATAATGAAATGGAAAGTGGAAATGAATGTAATGCAATGGAATGTGGAATGGAATGGAATGGAATGTGGAATGGAATGGAATGGAATCTGCAATTGAATGGAATGGAATGGAATGGAATGGAATGTGGAACAGAATGGAATGGAATGTGGAATGAAATGGAACGGAATGTGGAATTGAATGGAATGGAAGGCGGAATAGAAAGGAATGGAAAGTGGAATGGAATGGAATGGAATGTGCAATGGATTGGAATAGAATGGTACTTAATGTGGCATGGAATTGAAGGGAGTGAGCTATGGAATGGAAAGGAATGTGGAATGGAATGAAATGGAATTGTATGCAATGAGGAATGGAATGGAATGGAAAGTGGAATCGAATGTGGAATGGAAGGTGGAATGGAATGGAATGGAATGTGGAAAGGAATGGAAAGGTATGTAGAATGCAAGGTGGGATGGAATGGAAGGGAATATGGAAAGGAAAGTGGAAGGCAATGAAATGTGGAATGGAATGTGGAATGCAATGTGGAATGGAATGGATTGGAAAGTGGAAGGGAATGTGGAATGGAATGGAATGGAATGTGGAATTGAATGGAGTTGGTTTGTATGGAATGTGGAATGCAATGGAACTGAATGTGGAAGGGAATGTGGATTGGAATTTAATGCAATCAGGAATGCAATGGAATGGAATGGAATGTGAAATGTAATGTGGAATGGAATGTGAAATGGAATGTAGAATGGAATGTGGAATGGAATGAAATGGAAGGTGGAATGCAATGGAATGGAAAGTGGAATGGAATAAAATGGGAGGTGGAATGGAAGGTGGAATGGAACGTGGAATGGAATGTCCAATGGAAGGTGGAATGGAACCTGGAATGGAATGTGCAATGGAATGCGGAATGCAACATGTAATGGAATGGAATGGAACGTGGAATGGATCGTGGAATGGAAAGGACTGGAAAGTGTAACGGAATGTGGAATTGGTCGTGGAATGGAAAGTGGAATGGAATGGAATGTGAAATTGAATGTGGAATGGAATGGAATGGAATGCGGAAAGGAATGTGCAAAGGAATTGAACGGAATGTGGAACGGAATGAGGGTTGGAATGGAGTGGAATGTGGAATGGAATGGAGTGGAATGTGGAATGGAATGGAATGGAAAGTGGAATGGAATGTTGACAGGAATGCAATGGAATTTTGAATGGAATGAGGAATGCAATGGAATGTGGAATGTAAAATATAATCGAAAGTGGAATGGAATGGAATGGGACATAGAATGAAATGTGGAATGGAACGGAATGGTATGTCGAATGGAATGTGGAATGCAAAGTGGAATGTAAATTGGAATGGAATGGAATGGAGTGGAATGTGGAGTGCAATGTGGAATGGAATGTGGAATGAAGTGGAATGGAATGTGGAATGGAATGTGGAATGGAATGTGGAACGGAATGTAAAGTGGAATGGAATGTGGAATGGAATGGAAAGGAATGTGGAATGTAACGGAATAGAATGAGGAATGGTATGGAATGGAATGTGGAATGGAACGTGGAATGGAATGGAGTGGAATGTGGATTGGAATTGAATGCAATGTGGAATAGAATGGAATGGAATGGAATGTCAAAATGGAATGTGTAATGGAATGCGGAAAGGAATGTGGCATGGAATGAATTGGAATGTGGAATGGAGTGTAGTGGAACAAGGAATGGAATGCAATGGAACTTGGTTAGGAAGGTGGAATTGAATGTGGAATGGAATGTGGAATGGAATCTAATGGAAAGTGAAATGGAAAGTGGAGTGGAATGGAATGGAATGTCAAATGCAAAGTGCAATGGAATGGAATGGAATGTGGAATGGAATGTGGAATGGAATGGAATAGAACATGGAATGGAACGTGGAATGGAATGGAATGGAACGTGGAATGGAAAGGAATGAAATGTGGAATGGAATGTGGAATGGAACGTGGACTGCAATGTGGAATGGAATGTTGTATGGAGTGGAAATGAATGTGGGATGGAATGTGGAATGGAATGTGGAACAGAATGGAATGAAATGTGGAATAGAATGGAATGGAATGGAACGCGGAATGGAATGGAATGGAATGGAACGGAATTTGGAATGGAATGGAAGGGAATGTGGAATATAATGGAATGGAATGTGGAATGGAATTGAACGGAATGTGGAATGGAATGTTGAATGGAGTTGAATGGAATAGAATGAAATGAAATGGCATGAGAAATGGAATGTGGAATGGAATGTGAAATTGAATGTGGAGAAGAATGTGGAATGGAATGAAGTGGAACGTGGAATGGTATGGAATGGAATGTGAAATTGAATGGAATGGAATGTGGAATGAAACGTGGAATGGAACGTGGAATGGAACGTTGAATGGAACTTGGAAAGGAATGGAAAGTAAAGAGGAATGGAATGGAATGGAATGTGGTATGGAAAGTGGAATGTAATGCAATGGAATGTGGAATGGAAAGTGGAATGGAATGGAATATGGAATGCAATGTGGGATGGAATGGAATGGAATGTGGAAAAGAATGTGGAATACAAAGTAATGTGGAAAGAAATGTGAAATGCAATGTGGAATCGAATGGAATGCAATGTGGAATGGAATGTCGAATGGAATGTAATCGAATGTGGAATGGAATGGAATTCGTTGGTGTGGAATGTGCAATGGAATGGAATTGAATGTGGAATGGAATGTGGAATGGAATGGAATGGAAAGTCAAATGGAACGTGCAATGGAACGTGGAAGGGAACGTGGAATGGAACATGGAATGTAATGTGGAAAGTAATGGAAGGGAATGTGGATTGGAATGGAATGGATTGTGGTTCGGAATGAAATGGAATGGAATGGAATGTGAAATGGAACGTAGAATGGAATGTGGAATTGAATGAAATGGAAAGTGTAATGTAATGGAAAGGAACGTGGAAAGGAATGAAATGGGACGTGGAACGGAATGTGGAATGGAACGTGGAATGGAATGTGTAATGCAATGTGGAATGGAACGTGGAATGGAATGGAATGCAACATGAAATGGATACTGGAATGGAGTGGAATGGAAAGTGTAATGTAATGTGGAATTTCTCGTGGAATGGAACGTGGAATGGAACATGTAATGGAACGAGCAATGGAAAGTAGAATGGAACGTGGAATGGAATGACAAATGAAATGCAATGGAATGTGGAATGAAATGGAATTTAAGGGAATGTGGAATGGATTGTGGAATAGAATGTGGAATGGAATGTGGAATGGAATTGAAGGGAAAGGAATGTGGAACGGAATGCGTAATGGAACGTGGAATGGAATCGAATGCAATGTGTAATGGAATGCAACGTGAAATGGAATTGAATGGAATGTGGAATTTGAAACGGAATGTGCAACGGAATATGGAATGGAATGTGAAATGGAACGTAGAATGGAATGTGAAAGGGAATGTGGAATGGAAAGTGAAATGGAATGAAATGGAACTAGGATTGGAATGGAATGGAACATGGAATTCAATGGAATGGAACGTTGAATGGAACATGGAATGGAATGAAACGGAATGTGGAATGCAATGGAAAGGAATGTGGAATGGAATGGAATGGAATGTGGAATGCAATGGAATGGAATGGTATGGAATGAGGAATTGAATGGAATGGAATACGCAATGGAAAGTGGAATGGAATGGAATGAAATGTGGAACAGAACTTGGAATGGAACTTGTAGTGTAACGTGCAATGGAACGTGGAATGGAACGTGTAATGAAACGTGCAATGGAACGTGAAATGGAACGTGGAATGGAATGAGTAATTGAATGGAATGGAGTGTGGAATGGAAGGGAATGGAATCCGGAATAGAATGTGGAATGGAATGTGGAATGGAACGTGGAATGGAATGGACTGGGACGTGTAATGGAATGCAACGGAAAGTGAAATGTATTGGAAAGGAATGGAATGTGGAATGGAATGGAATAGAATGTGGAATGTGTAATGGAATGAGGAATGAAATGTGAAATGGAATGTGAAATGCAATGTGGAATGGAATGTGAAATGGATTGTGGAATGGAAACTGGAATGGAATGAAATGGAATGGAACGTGGTATGGAATGGAATGGAACGTGGAATTTAATGGAATAGAATGTGGAATGGGATGTGGAATGAAATGGAATGGAATGGAATGTGGAATGGAATGTGGAATGGAATGTGGAATGGAATGTGGAATGCAATGGAATGGAATGTGGATAGAATGAAATAGAATGCTATGGAATGAGGAATGGAATGGAATGGAAATCAGAATGGAATGTGGAATGTAATGGAATGGAACGTGGAATGGAACATATAATGGAAAGTGCAATGGAACTTGCAATGGAAAGTGGAATGGAACGAGTAATGGAATGGAATGGAATGTGGAATGGAATGTGGAAAGGAATAGACTGTAACGTGGAATGGATTGGGATGGAATGTGGAATGGAATTGAATGGAACGGAATGTGGAATGGAATATAAATGTATGAAATGTGGAATGGAATGGCATGGAATGTGGAAGGGAAAGTGGAATGGAGTTTAATGGAATGTGGAATGGAATGTGGAATGGAATGTGGAGTGAAATGGAAAGTGGAATGGACGGTGGAATGGAATCTATTGCAATGTGGAATTGAATGTGCAATGCTAAGGGATAGAATGTGGAAAAGAATGTGGAAAGCAATAGAATGAAATATGGATTGGAATGTGGAATCGAATGCAATGAAATGTGGAATGGAATGGGAAATGGAAAGTGGAACGGAATGGAATTGAATGGAATGGAATGTGGAATGCAATGTGGAATGGAATGGGATGCAATTTGGAATGGAACGGAATGGAATGGAACAGAATAGAATGGAATGTGTAATGGAATGGAATGGAATGTGGAATGGAATCTAGAATGGGATGGAATGGAATGTGGAATGGAATGGAAAGGAATGGAATGTGGAAAGGAATGGAATGGAAAGGAAAGTGGATTGGAATGGAATGGAAAGGAATGGAATGTGGAATGGAATGGAATGGAATGGAATGGAATGGAATGGAATGGAAAGGAATGGAATGTGGAATGGAACGGTATGGAATGGAATGGAATGGAATGGAGTGGATTGGAATGGAATGGAAAGGAATGGATTGGAGTGGAATGGAATGGAATGGAATGGACTGGAATGTGGAATAGAATTGAATGGAACGTGGAATGGAAAGTGGAATGGAATGGGATGGAATGTGGAATGGAACTTAGAATGGAATGGAATATAATGGGCAATGGAATGGGGAATTTAATATCTAATGGAATGCGGAATGGAATGTAACAGAATGTGTAATGGAATGGAATGGAATTGTATTGAATGTGGAATGGAATGGAATGGAACATGGAATGGAATGCAATTCAATGTTGAATGGAATGTATAACGGAATGTGGAATGGAATGGAATGGAATGTGGAATGGATTGGAATGGAATGGTATGGAATTTGGCATGGAATGGAATGGAAGGTGGAATGGAATGTGGAATGGAATGGAATGGAAAGTGGAATGGAATGTGGAATGGAATGTGGAATGGAATGGAATGGAATGTGGAATGTATTGGAATGGAATGGGGAATGGAAGGAGGAATGGATGAGAATGGAACGTGAAATGAAACATGACATGGAACTTGGAATGCAACGTGGAAAGGAACGGGCAATGGAACGTGGAATGGAAGATGGAATGGAATGAGGAATGGAATGGAATGAAATGTGGAATGGAAAGAATGGAATGTGGAATGGAACGGAATTGAATGCAATGGAATGTGGAATGTAATGGAATTGAACGCAGAATGGGAATGAATGGAATGTGGAATGGAACGGAATGGAATGGTATGTGGAATGGAATGGGGAATGGAAGGGAATGGAATGTGGAATGGAACAGAATGGATTGGAATCGAATGTGGAATGGTATGGAATGGAATGTGGAATGCAATGGAATGGAATGTTCATTGTAATGTGGAGTGGAATGAGGAACGGAATTGAATGGAAAGTTTAATGGAAAGGAATGGAATGTGGAATTGAATGCAATGGAATGTGAAATGAAATGGAACGTGAAATGGAATGGAATGGAATATGGACTGTGAAATGGAATGTGGAATGGAATGTGAAATGGAATGTGGAATGGAATGCGAAATGGAATGCGGAATGTTTTGTGAAATGGAATGTAGAATGGAATGTGGAATGGAATGAAATTGAGCGTGGAATGGAATGGAATAGAATGTGGAATTTAATGGAATGGAATGTGGAATGGAATGGAATGGAATGTCGAAAGGAATGGAATATAATGCGGAATGGAATGGAATGGAATATTGAATGGATTGGAATGGAAAGTGCAATGGAATGTGGAATGGAATGCAATGGAATGCGGAATGGAATGATATGGAATCTGGAATGGAATAGAATGGAATGGAATGTGGAATGGAATGTGGAATGGAATGGAATGGGTCACGGAACGAAACGTGGAAAGAAACGTGTAACGGAAAGTGCAACGGAACGTGGAATTTGAAGTGGAATGGATTGCCTAATGGAATTGAATCGAATGTGAAATGGAAGGGAATGGAATGCGGAATGGAATGTGTAAAGGAATGTGGAATATAATGGAATGGAAAGTGGAAATGAATGTAATGCAAAGGAATGTGGAATGGAATGGAATGGAATGTGGAATGGACTGGAATGTGCAAATGAATGGAATGGAATGTGGAACAGAATGGAATGGAATGTGGAATGAAATGGAACTGAATGTGGAATTGAATGGAATTTACTGCGGAATAGAATGGAATGGAAAGTGGAATGGAATGGAATGGAATGTGGAATGGATTGGAATAGAATGGTACGGAATGTGGCATGGAATGGAATGGAATGAGCAATGTAATAGAATGGAATGTAATGGAATTGTATGAAATGAGGAATGGAATGGAATGGAAAGTGGAATGGAATGTGGAATGGAAAGTGGAATGGAATGGAATGGAATGTGGAAAGGAATGGAATGGTATGTGGAATGCAAGGTGGGATGGAATGGAATGGAATGTGGAAAGGAAAGTGGAAAGTAATGAAATGTGGAAAGGAATGTGGAATGCAATGTGGAATGGAATGGACTAGAAAGTGTAATGGAATGTGGAATGGAATGGAACAGAATGTGGAATGGAATGGAATTGCTTTGTATGGAATGTGGAATGGAATGGAACTGAATGTGCAAGGGAATGTGGATTGGAATGTAATGCAATCTGGAATGGAATGGAATGGAATGGAATGGAATGGAATGGAATGTGAAATGGAATGTGGAATGGAATGTGAAATGGAATGTAGAATGGAATGTGGAATGTAATGTAATGGAATGTGGAATGCAATGGAATGGAAAGTGGAATGGAATAAAATGGGAAGTGGAATGGAAGGTGGAATGGAACGTGGAATGGAATGTGCAATGGAAGGTGGAATGGAACGTGGAATGGAATGTGCAATGGAATGCGGGTTGCAACATGGAATGGAATGGAATGGAACGTGGAATGGATCGTGGAATGGAAGGGACTGGAAAGTGTAATGGAATGTGGAATTGGTCGTGGAATGGAACGTGGAATGGAATGGAATGGAATGTGGAATTGAATGTGGAGTGGAGTGGAATGGAATGTGGAATGGAACGTGCAAAGGAATCGAACAGAATATGGAGCGGAATGTGGGTTGGAATGGAGTGGAATGGTGAATGGAATGCAATGGAAAGTGGAATGGAACGTTGACAGGAATGCAATGGAATTTTGAATGGAATGTGGAATGGAATGGAATGTGGACTGTAATGTGTAATCGAAAGTGGAATGGAATGGAATGGGTCGCAGAATGTAATGTGGAATGGAACGGAATGGTATGTAGAATGGAATGTGGAATGGAAAGTTGAATGTAAATTGGAATGCAATGGAATGGAATGGAGTGGAATGTGGAGTGCAATGTGGAATGGCATGAAACGGAATGTGGAATGGAATGTGGAATGCAATGTGGAATGGAATGAAGTTGAATGTGGAGTGAAATTTGGAATGGAATGTGGAACGGAATGGAGTGGAAAGTGGAATGGAATGAAATGCAGTGGAATGTGGAATGGAATGGAATGGAATGTAGAATGGAAAGTGGAATGGAATGTTGAATGGAATTCAATAGAAAGTGGAATGGAATGGAATTGAATGTGGAATGGAATGGAATGTAGAATGGAATGTGGAATGGAATGGAATGGAATGTGGAATGGAATGTTTTATGGAATGGAATGGTATGTTGAACGGAATGGAATGGAATGGAATGGAAGGGAATTGAAAGGAAAGCGCAGTGGAATGTGGAATGGAATGGAAAAGAATGTGGAATGGCATGGAATGTGGAATGGAAGAGAATGGAATGTGGAATGGAATGGAATGGAATGTGAAAAGGAATGGAATGGAATGTGAAATGGAATGGAATAGAATGAGGAATGAAACGTGGAATGCAAAGGGAATGAAAAGAGGAATTGAACGTGGATTTGAAAGTGGAATGGAATGGAATGGAATGTGGAGTGGAAACTGCAATGGAACGTGGAATGGAACGTTTAATGGAATGAAATGTAAGGTGGAGTGGAAAGTGGAATGGAACGTGTAATGAAACGTGGAATGGACCGTGGAATGGAAGGTGGAATGGAATGGAATGCAATGTGGAATGCAATGGAAAGGAAAGTGGAATGGAATGGAGTGGCATGTGGAATGGAATGGAATATAATGGAATGGAATGTGGACTGGAACGTACAATGGAATGAAATGGAAGGTGGCATGGAATGCAACGGAATGTGGAATTGAATGGAATGGAATGGAATGGAATGGAATGTGGAAAGGAAAGTAATGTAATGCAATTGAATGGAAAGAAATGTGAAATGGAATGGAATGGAATCTTTAATGGAAGGGAATGGAATGTGTACTTGAAGGAATGGAACGTGGAATGAAATGTGGAAAGGAGTGTGGAATGGAATGGAATGAAATGTGGAATGCAAAGGAATCGAAAGAGGAATGGAATCGAATGGAATATGGAATGGAATGGAAAGTAATGGAATGTGGAATGGAATGGAATGGCATGTAAGGTGGAAAGGAATGTAATGGAATGGAATGGAATGGAATGTGCAATGGAATGAAATGGAATGTGGAATGGAATGTGAAATTGAAAGGAATGGAATGGAATGTGAAATGGAATGGAATGCAATGGAATGTTGAATGAAATGGAATAGAATGTGGAATGGAAAGTCGAATGGAACGTGGAATGGAATGGAATGGAATGTAGAGTGGAAAGTGGAATGGAACGTCGAGTGGAACTTTTAATGGATTGGAATGCAATGTGGAATGGAATGAAATGGAAGGTGGAATGTAATGGAATGGAATTTGGAATGGAATGGAACGGAATTGAATTGAATGGAAAGTTGGATTTCATGGAGTGGAATGTGTAATGGAAGGGAATGGAATTTGGAAAGGAATGTGGAATGGAATGGAATAGAATGTGGAATGGAATGTGGAAAGGAAAGGAATGGAACATGTAATGGAATGTGGAATGGAATGTGGAATGGAATGTGGAATGGAATGTGGAATGGAATGGAATGGAATGTGGAATGGAATGGAATGGAATGGAATATGGAATGGAAAGGAATGGAGTGCAATGTGGAATGGCATGAAACGGAATGTGGAATGGAATGTGGAATGGAATGAAGTGGAATGTGGAGTGAAATGTGGAATGGAATGTGGAACGGAACGGAGTGGAATGTGGAATGGAATGAAATGGAGTGGAATGTGGAATGGAATGGAATGGAATATAGAATGGAATGTGGAATGGAATGAAACGGAATGTGGAATGGAATGAAACGGAATGTGGAACGGAATATGAAATGGAATGGATTGGAATGTGGAATGGAATGGAATGGAACGTGGAATGGAATGTGGAATCGAATGTGAAATGGAACGTGGAATGGAATGAAGTAGAACGTTGAAAAGAATGGAGTGGAATGTGGAATGGAATGGAATGGGGTGTAATGTGGAATGGCATGGAATGTATTGTGAAAAGGAATGTGGAATGGAACGTGGAATGGAATGGAATATAATGTGGAATGGAATGGAATGGAGTGCAATGTGGAATGGCAAGGAGTGGAATGTGGAATAGAATGGAATGGGGTGCAATGTGGAATGGCATGGAATGAAACGTGGAATGGAATGTGGAATGGAAAGTGGAATGGAATGGAATGGAATGTGGAATGGAATGGAATGGATTGCAATGTGGAATGGCATGGAATTGAATGTGGAATGGAACGTGGAATGCAATGGAATGGTTTGTGGAATGGAATGAGGAATGGAATGGAATGGAATGTGGAATGGAATGGAATGGAATGTGGAATGGAATGGAATGGAATGTGTATTGGAATGGAATGGAATGCAATTTGTATTGGAATGGAATGGAGTGGAATGTGGAAAGAATGAAGAATGGAATGTGGAATGCAATGTGGAATGGTATGGAATGAGGAAAGGAATGTGGAATGGAATGTGGAATGGAATGGAATGGAATGGAATGGAATGGATTGTGGAGTAGAATGGAATTGAAAGGAAGGGAATGTGCAATGGAATGAAATGGAATGTGGAAAGGAATGGAATGTAATGGAATGTGGTATGGAATGGAATGCAATGGAATGGAATACGGATTGGAATGAAAGGCAATGCAATTGAATGTGGAATTGAATGGAATGGAATGTGGATAGTAACCTTAAATGGCATTGAATGGAATGTGGATTGGAATATGCAATGGAAAGGAATTAAATATTTAATGGCATGTGGCATGGAAAGTGGAATCGAATGTGGAAAGGAATGGAATGTAGAATGGAATGCAATCGAATGTGGAATGGAATGGAGTGCAATGCGGAATGGAATGTGGAATGGAATGGAGTGCATTGAGGAATGGAATGGAAAGGAATGTGGAATAGAATGTGGAAAGGAATGAAATGCAATGTTGAATGGAATGTAGAATGGAATGCAATGGAATATGGAATGGAACTGAGAGGAATGCAGAATGGAATGTGGAATGGAATGGAGTGGAGTGAGGAATGGAATGGAATAGAACGTGGAATGGAATGTGGAATGGAATGGAATGTGAAATGGAATGGAATGGAACGTCGAATACAATGGAATGGAATGTGGAATGCAATGGAATGAAATGTGGAATGGAACGTCGAATGGAATGGAATGGAACGTGGAATGGAATGGAAGGGAATGTTGAATGGAATGGAATGGAAAGTGGAATGGAATGGAATGGAATGTAGAATGGAAAATAATGGAATGTGGAATGGAATGTGGAATGAAGTGGAATGGAATGTGGAATGGAATGGAATGTAAGGTGGAATGAAATTTAATGTAATGTGGAATGGAACGGAATGGAATGGAATGTACAATTGAATTGGATGGAATGTGGTATGGAATGTGGAATGGAATGAAAGGGAATGTGGAATAGAATGCAATGGAATGCGGATTGGAATTTAGTGGAATGTGGAATGGAAAGTGAAATGGAATGGAATGGGATGTGGATTGGAATGAAATGGAATGCGGAATGGAATGGAGTGGAATGAGGAATGGAACGTGGAATGGAATGGAATGGATTGTGGAATGGAATGGAATGGAATGGAAAGTGAAACGGAAGGGAATGGAATGTGGAATGGAATTGAATGGAAAGTGCAAAGTAATGGAATGGAATGTAGAATGGAATGTGAAATGGAATGTGGAATGGAATTGAATGGAAAGTGGAATGGAATGGAATGGAATGTAGAATGGAATATGGAATGGAATGGACTGGAATGTGGAATGAAATGACGTATGGAATGGAATGGAATGTGGAATGGAATGGAATGGATTGTACAATGGGGTGGAACGTTATGGAATAGAATATGGAATGCAATGGAATGGAATGGAATGTGGAATGGAATGCATTCCACATTCCATTCCATCCCTTTCCATTTTCCATACCATTCCATTCCTCGTTCCATTCCATTCCACATTCCATTCCACATTCCATTCCAAATTCCGTTCCTCATTGCATTCACTTCCATTCCACATTCCATTCCATTCCATTACTCTTTCCATTCCACGTTCCATTCCATTCCATTCCACATTGCTTTCAACGTTCCATTCCACGTTCCATTCCACATTTCATTCCACATTTTTTTCCACCTTCCATTCCAACCCTTCCACGTTCCGTTCCACCTTCCATTCCCCATTCCATTCAACTTTCCGTTCCATTCCAATCCATTACACATACAATTGCATTCCATTCCAATCCATATTCCATTCGAGTCCACAATCCATTCCATTCCATTCCATTCCCCATTCCATTCCATTCCATTCTTTCCATTCCACATTCCATTCCACATTCCACTCCATTCCAAATTACATTCAATGCCACATTCCATTCCATTCCATTCCACATTCCGTTCCAAAATCCATTCCATTCCAATCCACATTCCATTCCATTCCATTCCACATTTCACTCCATTGCATTCCACATTCCATTCAATTCCATTCCACGTTATATTCCATTTTCCATTCAACGTACCTTTCCAATCCATTCCACGTTCCATTGTATTCCATTCCACGCTTCATTTCATTCAATTCCACATTCCATTCCACATTCCATTTCACATTGCATTCCACCTTACATATCACATTCCATTCCTTTCCGCTTTCCATGCCATTCCATCGAGATTCCATTCCATTGCATTCCACATTCCATTCCATTCCACATTCCATTCCACATTCCATTCCATTCCATCTCATTCCACCTTCCATTCCTTTACATTCCACATTGCATTCCAAATTCCAGTCCACATTCCATTCCACATTCCATTCCACATTCCATTCCACGTTCCATTCCATTCCATTCCACCTTCCTTTCCATTCCATTCCACATTCAATTCCATTCCATTCCAAATTCCATTCCATCCCATTTCAAATTCCATTCCATTCCATTGCATTCCACATTCCATTCCATTCCACATTCCATTCCACATTCCATTCCACATTCCATTCCATTCCATCTCATTCCACCTTCCATTCCTTTACATTCCACATTGCATTCCAAATTCCAGTCCACATTCCGTTCCACATTCCATTCCACATTCCATTCCACGTTCCATTCCATTCCATTCCACCTTCCTTTCCATTCCATTCCACATTCAGTTCCATTCCATTCCAAATTCCATTCCATCCCATTTCACATTCCATTCCATTCCATTGCATTCCACATTCCATTTCATTCCACATTCCATTCCACATGCCATTCTTCATTCCATTCCATTCCATTCCATTCCACTTTCCATTCCATTCCATTCCATTACACATTCCATTCCACATTCCTTTAAACCTGCCATTCTATGTTCCATTCCATTCCATTCCACATTCAATTCCATTCAATTCCACATTCCATTCCATTCCATTCCACATTCCATTCCATTCCACTACAAATTCCAATCCATTCCATTCCATTCCATTCCAAATTTCATTCCATTCCATTCCACATTTCATTACATTCCATACCTCATTCCATTCCATTCGATTCGACATTCCATTCCATTCCATTACACGTTCCATTCCAGTACATACCACGTTCCATTCCATTCGTTCCACATTCCATTCCGCATTCCATTCCGTATTTCATTCCCTTCCATTCCACATTCCATTCCATGTTCCATTCCACGTTCCATGGCACTTTCCATTCCATATAATTCCACCTTCCATTCCACGTTGCATTTTACGTTCCATTCCATTCCATTCCACATTCAATTCCATTATATTCTACATTCCATTCCATTCCATTCCACATTCCATTCCATTCCATTCCACATTCCTTTCCATTCCACTCCAAATTCCAATCCATTCCATTCCATTCCATTCCACATTTCATTCCGTTCCATACCTCTTTCCATTCCATTCGATTCAACATTCGATTCCATTCCATGTTCCATTCCAGTACATACCACGTTTCATTCCATTCCATTCCACATTCCATTCCACATTCCATTCCGTATTTCATTCCCTTCCATTCCAGATTCCATTCCATGTTCCATTGCACTTTCCAGTCCATTTAATCCCGCATTCCATTCCACGTTGCATTTTCCATTCCATTCCATTCCATTCCACATTCAATTCCACATTCCATTCCATTCCATTCTACTTTCCACATAATTCCTTTCCATTCCATTCCACATTCCATTCCATTGCATTTCACTTTCGATTCCACATTTCATTCCATTCCGCTGCACATTACATTCTATTCCTTTGCACATTCCATTTCATTCCATTCCACACTCTATTCCACATTTCATTCCACATTCCATTTCACATTCCCTTCCACATTACATTTCACATTCCACATTCCATTCCATTCCATTTCACGTTCCATTCCTTTCCACATTCCATTCCACATTCACATCCATTCCATTCCACATTCCATTTCTTTCCATTCCATTCCATTCACCACTCCATTCCATTCCATTCAATTCCACGTTTCATTGCAGTCCATTCCACATTCCATTCCATTCATTTCCATTCCATTCCCTTCCACATTCCATTCCATTCCATTCCATTCCTCAATCAATTCCATTCCACTCCACATTCCATTGCATTCCATTCCACTTTCTATTCCACATTCTTTTCCATTCCATTCCACATTCCATTCCATTCCATTCCACATTCCATTCCATTCCAATCCATTCCAAATTAGATTAAATTTCATTCCACTTTCCATTCCATTCCATTTCACGTTCAATTCCATTCCATTCCATTCCAAATAAGATTAAATTTCATTCCACTTTCCATTCCATTCCATTTCACGTTCCATTCCATTCCATTCCATTCCAGGCCACATTCCAACCCATTACATTACTAATTCCATTCCATTACTTGCCACATTCCATTCCACGTTCCATTCCACATTCCATTCTTCATTCCATTCCACATTCCACTCTATTCCATTCCTTTCCTCATTCCTTTCCTTTCCATCCCACTTTCCATTCCATTCCATGCCACATTCCATTCCACATTCCATTCCATTCCATTCCACATTCCATTCCACTTTCCATTCCATGTTACATTCCACATACCTTTCCACTTTCAATTCCACGTTCTCTTCCATGGTCCATTACACGTTCCATTCCATACCATTCCACATTCCATTCCATTCCTTTGCGCATTCCATTCCACATTCCATTGCATTCCATTCCACATTCCATTCCTTTCCATTCCATTCTACATTCCTTTCCCATCCATTCCACCTTCCATTCCGCTTTCCCTTCCATTCCATTCCCTTCCATTCGATTCCAATCCATTTCATTCCACATTCCATTCCATTCCATTCAATTCCATATTCCATTCCAGTCCATTCCATTCCATATTCCATTCCATTCCATTCCACATTCCATTCCGTTCCATACCACATTCCACTCCACATTCGATTCCATTCCACATTCCATTCCATTCCTTTCCATTCCAGTCCAAACTCCATTCAAATCCATTCCACATTCCATTCCATTCCATTCCACATTCCATTCCATTCCATTCCACATTCCAGTCCATTCCATTCCACATTCCTTTCCACATTCCATTCCATTCCATTGCACAATCCATTTCATTCCATTCCGCATTGTATTCTATTCCATTGCAGATTCCATTCTACTTTCCATTCCACATTCCATTCCATACGTTTCCACATTCGATTCCACATTCTATTCCACATTCCATTCCAAATTCCATTCCATTCCATTCTGCATTGCATTCCGCATTCCATTTTACACCGTTTTACATCTCATTCCACTTTAAAATCCATTCCATTACACATTTCATTTCATTCCATCCCGAATTTCATTCAATTCCTTTCCGCATTCCATTCTATTCCATTCCATATTCAATTTCATTCCATTCTGCTTTCCATTCCATTCCATTCTGCATTCCATTCCATTCAATTCCATTCCACATTCCATTCCATTCCATTTCTTTCAACTTTCCTTTTCATTTCATTACACATTCCAATCCTTTCCATTCCAATCCATTCCACATTCCATACCATTCCATTCCTTTCCACATTCAATTCCATTACATTCCATTCCACATTCCATTCCATTCCATTCCAATCCATTCCACAATCCATTCCACATTCCATTCCATTATATTCCATTCCGATCCACATTCCATTCCATATTCCATTCCATTCCACATTGCATTCCACATTCCATTCTTCCAACCATTCCACATTCCACTACATTCCATTCCATTGAACAATCTATTCCATTCTATTCCACATTCCATTCCACATTCAATTCCACGTTGCATTCCACTTTGCATTCCATTCCTTTCCACATTCCTTTCCACATTCCATTCCATTCCATTCCACATTCCATTCCGCATTCCATTCCATTCCCTTCCACATTCCTCTGCATTCCATACCATTCCACATTCCACTCCATTCCATTCCACATTCCATACCACATTCCACTCCATTCCATTCCTCATTCCACTCCACATTCCAGTTCATTCCTTTCCACGTGCCATTCGACATTGCATTCCAATTTGCATTCCACATTCCATTCCTCTCCCTTCCACCTTCCATTCCATTCCATTGCATTCCACATTCCATTCCATTCCATTCCACATTCCATTCCATTCCATTTCAATTTCAATTTCATTTCGTTGCATTCCATTCCAATTTCCATTTCATACCATTCCTTTCCACTCCACATTCCGTTGCATTCCATTACACATTCCATTTCATTCCATTCCACGTTCAAGTCCATTACATTCCAAGTTCCATTCCACATTCCATTCCACTTTCCATTCCATTCCATGCCAAATTCCATTCCACTTTCCATTCCATTCCATTCCACATTCCTTTCCAAATCATTCCACATTCCATTCCACATTCCATTCCTTTCCACATTCCACTCCATTCCATTCCATTCCACATTCCACTCTATTTAATTCCACATTATATTCCCCATTCAACTCCACATTCCACTTCATTCAATTCCGCATTCCATTCCACATTCCATTCCACATTCCATTCGATGTCATTCCACATTGCACTCCACTCCATTCCATTCCATTCCACATTCCCTTCCAAATTCCCTTCCATTCAATTCCACATTCCGTTCCTTTCCATTCCATTCCAATCCATTCCATATTCCACTCCATTCCTTTCAATTCCATTCCATTCCACATTCCATTCCACATTCCTGTCCATTTCATTCCACATTGCATTCCTTTCTTTCCATTTAATTCCATTCCATATTCCACTCCATTCCTTTCAATTCCATTCCATTCCACATTCCATTCCACATTCCTGTCCATTTCATTCCACATTGCATTCCTTTCTTTCCATTTCATTCCATTCCATATTCCATTCCATTCCACATTCAATTGCTTTCCATTCCATTGAACATTCTATTCCCTTCCATTCCATTCCAAATTCCATTCTATTCCATTCCACATTCCATTCCATTCCTTTCCACATTCCTTTCCACATTGCCTTCCATTCCATTCCACATTGCATTTCTTTCTATTCCATTCCATTCCGTATTCCATTCCATTCCATTCCACATTCCATTCCAATCCTTTTCACTGCATTATATTGCATTAGATTCCTTTCCACATTCCTTTCAACACCATTCCATTCCACATTGCATTCCATATCATTTCATTCCATATTCCATTCCATTCCATTCCATTCCACATTCCACTCCTTTCCATTCCACTTTCCATTCCTTACCATTCGTTTCCCTTCCACATTCCTTTCCATTGCATTCCATTCCACATTCCATTCCACATTCACATCCATTCAATTCCACATTCCATTCCTTTCAATTCCATTCCATTCCACATTCCATTCAATTCAATTCCGTTCCATTCCATATTCCATTGCATTCCATTACACGTTCCATTTCTTTCGTTTCTATTCCATTCCCTTCCACATTCCATTCCATTCCATTACATTCTGCAATCAATTCCATTCCATTCCAAATTCCATTCCATTCCATTCCTCTTTCCATTCCACACTACTTTCAATTCCTTTCCACCTTCCATTCCATTACATTCCATATTGGATTCAATTTCATTCCACAGTCCATACCATTACATTTCCCTTTCCCTTCCATTCCATTCCATTCCACTCCACATAGCAACTCATTACGTATCTAATTCCATTCCATTCCATTCCACATTCCATTCCACATTCCATTGCACATTCCATTCAACATTCCATTGCATTCCACATTCGACTCTCTTCCATTCCATTCCACATTCCATTCCTTTCTACTCCACTTTCCACTCCATTCCTTTCCACATTCCATTCCACATTCCATTCCATTCCATTCCACATTCCATTCCATTCCATTTCACATTCCATTCCATTCCATTCCACATTCCATTCCATTCCATTCCACTTTTCATTCCACTTTCCTTTCCATTCCATTCCAAATTCCATTCCACATTCCTTTCTATTCCATTCCAAATTGCAGTCCACATTACTTTCCATTCCATTCCACTTACCATTCCATTAAATTCAAGTCCGCATTCCATTCCTTTACATTCCACATTCCATTCCATTCCGTTCCACTTTCCATTCCATTCCATTCCACATTCCATTCCATTTCATTCCACTTTCCATTCCACATTCCTTTCCATTCCATTCCAAATTCCATTCCACATTCCTTTCCATTCCATCCCAAATTGTATTCCACATTCGTTTCCGTTCCATTCCCGATTCTATTCCATTAAATTCCAGTCCACATTCCATTCCTTTACATTCCACAATCCATTCCTTTCCATTCCACATTACATTCCATTTCATTCCACATTCCATTCCACATTCCATCCTACATCCATTCCACATTCCATTCAATTCCATTCCACTTTCCACTCCATTCCATTCCATTCCACATTCCATTCCATTCCAATACATATACCTTTCCATTCCATTCCACATTACAATCCATTCCATTCCATTCCATTTCACATTCCATTTCATTCAATTCTACGTACCATTCCACATATCATTCCATCCCATTCCACATTGCATTATATTCCATTCCATTCCATTTCACATTGCATTCCACATTCCATTCCATTCCATTCCACATTCCACTACGTTCTGTTCCACATTCCATTCCATTCCATTTTACATTCCGTTTGATTCCACTCCATTCCATTCCACATTCCATTCCACGTTCCATTCCACCATCCATTCCACGTTCCATTCTATTGGATTCCACTTTCCTTTCCACATTAGATTCCTTTCCAAATTCCACTCCATTCCATTGCATTCCATTCCACATTCCATTCCATATTCCATTCCATTCCACATTCCATTCCATTCCACATTATATTCCACATTCCATTCTACATTCCATTCCACATTCCTCATTCCTTTCCATTCCATTCCACATTCCATTCCAGATTCCATTACATTAATTCCAAATTCCATTCAAACTTCCATTCCAGGTTCAATTCCGTTGCATTCCACTTTCCATTCAACATTAAATTCCATTCAATTCCGTTCTACATTCCATTCCAAATTCCATTCCATTCCTTTCCACATTCCTCTCCTTTCCATACCATTCCACTTTCCACTCCATTCCAATCCACATTCCATTCCTCATTCAACATCATTTCTATCCACGTTTCATTCCACATTCCATTCCACATTCCATTTCATTCCATTTCAGATACCATTCCATTGCATTCCTTTCCTTTCCATTCCATTCCATTCCACATTCCGTTCCATTCCATCTCACATTACATTCCACGTTCCATTCCACGTTCCCTTCAACTATCCTTTCCACGTTCCAATCCCAGTTCCATTCCACGTTTCATTCTATTCCATTCAACGTTCCATTCCACGTTCCATTTCACCCTCCATTCCACGTTGCATTCAATTCCATTCCTCTTTCCATTCCACATTCCATTCCATTTCTTTCCATTCCCCGTTGGATTCCATTCCATTCCTCTTTCCATTCCACATTCCTTTCCAACTTCCATTCCATTCCATTCCATTCCACATTCCATTAAACATCCCTGTCCTTTCCATTCCACTTTCCATTCGTCATTCCATTCCATTCCATTCCACATTCCATTACGCATTCCATTCCTTTCCATTCCATTCCACATTCCATTCCATTCCATTCCACATTCCATTCCATTCCATTCCAAATTCCATTCCATGTTCCATTACATTCCATTCCACATTCCATTACGCATTCCATTCCTTTCCATTCCATTCCACATTCCATTCCATTCCATTCCACATTCCATTCCATTCCATTCCAAATTCCATTCCACGTTCCATTCCATTCCATTCCACATTCCATTTCACATTCCATTCTCTTCCATTCCACATTCCCTTCCACGTTCCATTCCTTTCCATTCCATCTTCAATTCCACATTCTATTCCAATCCATTCCATTTCACATTCCATTCCACACTCCCTTACCTTCCACTCCATTCCATTCCACATTCCATTCCACATTCCATTCCATTCCACATTCCCTTAAATTCCAACGAATTCCTTTCTACATTCCATTCCATGTTCCATTACTTTCCGTTTCACTTTCCATTCCGCATTCTATTCCATTCCATTCCTTTCCATTTCACATTCCGTTCCACATACCCTTCCATTCCATTCCCTTCCTTTCCACATTCCATTCCACATTCCATTGCATTCCATTCCACATTCCACTCCATTCCGTTCCACATTCCACACCATTCCGAGCCAAATTCCATTCCACATTCCACTCCATTCCATTCCACATTCCATTGCACATTCCATTCCACATTCCTTTCCACATTTCATTCCATTCTTTTAAACCTTCCACATCGTTGCATTCCATTCCACATTCCATTCAATTCCATTGTACATTTCATTCATTCCATTTCAAATTCCATTCCTTTCCTTTCAATTCCATTCTATTGCACATTCCATTCCATTCCATTCCACATTCCATTCCATTCCATTCGATTCAGCAATCAATTCCATTTCATTCCACATTCCATTCCTTTGCATTCCATTCCACATTCCATTCCTTTGCATTCCATTCCACATTCCATTCAATTCCATTGCACATTTCATTCATTCCATTTCAAATTCCATTCCATTCCTTTCAATTCCATTCTATTGCACATTCCATTCCATTCCATTCCACATTCCATTCCATTCCATTTTTTTCCGCAATCCATTCCATTTCATTCCACATCCATTCCGTTCCTTTCCATTCCATTCCATTCCACTTTCCATTCCATTCCATTCCACATTCAATTAGACATTCCATTATATTCCTTTCCACATTACATTCCACATTCCATTCCATTCCATTCCACATTCCATTCCATTCCATTCCAGATTTCATTCCAGTTTCCATTCCACTTTCCATTCCACCTTCCCTTCCACATTCTGTTCCACGTTCCTTTCCACTTTCCATTAAATGTTGCAGTCCATATTCCTTTCTGCGTTCCATTGCATTCCATTCCACATTCCATTCTTCGCCATTCGACATTCCACATTCCACTCTATTCCACTCTACATTCCAATCTATTCCACATTCCACTTTTTTCCATTTCACATTCCACTCTATTCCATTTCACATTCCATTCCATTCCATTACAAATTCCACCCCATTCCATTCCATTCCACATTCCATTTCATTATGTTCCTCATTCTTTTCCATTCCATTCCACAGTCCATTCCATTCCATTCCACATTCCATTCCATTCCGTTCCACATTCCTTTCCACCTTCCATTCCACGTTCCATTCTACCATCCATTCCATTCCATTCCAAATTCCATTCCTCATTCCATTCCATATCAGTCCATATTACAGTCCACATTCCACTCCTTGCCATTCCAGATTCAATTCCATTCCATTCCACACTCCACTGCATTACATTCCACATTCCATTCCACTTTCCACTCCATTGCTTTCTGCATTCCATTCCATTGAATTCTACATTCCATTCCATTTGATTCCACATTCCACTACATTCCATTCCCCTTTCCATTCCACATTCCATTGCACATTCCATTCCACATTCCATTCCTTTCCATTCTATCTGCCACTTCATTCCATTCCTTTCCACATTCCATTCCATTCCATTCCATATTCCATTCCATTCAATTCCACATTCCATTTCACAATCCCCTTCGTTCCATTCCATTCCACATTCCACTCCATTCTATTCCACATTCCAGTCAAATCCATTCCATTCCACAAACCATTCCACTCCACATTCAATTCCACTTTCCAATCCATTAAATTGAATTCCACGTTCCACTACACTCCATTCCCGTTTCCATTCCACATTCCATTGCACATTCCATGCCATATTTCATTCCATTCCATTCCACCTGCCACTTCGTTCCATTCCTTTCCACATTCCATTCCATTCCATATTCCATTCCATTCCATTCCACATTCCATTTTACAATCCTCTTCGTTCCATTCCATTTCACATTCCACTCCATTCCATTCCACATTCCATTCCACATTACATTCCATTCCACCTTCCACTTCATTGCATTCCATTCCACCTTACATTATATTTCATTTAAATTTCCATTCCATTCAATTGAATTCCATTCCACATTCCATTCCATTCCATTCCACATTCCATTCCATTCCGTTCCGTTCCACAATCCATTCCATTACATTCCACGGTCCATTCAAATTCCATTCCATTCCATTCCATTCCACATTCTATTCCATATTCCATTCCATTCCATTCCACCTTTGATTCCATTGCATTCCACATTGCATTCCATTCAATTCCACGTTGCATTCCACGTTCCATTCCACGTTCCATTCCGTGTTCCTCTCCACGTTCCATTCCTTTCCATTCCATTTTCCATTCCACTTTCCATTCCACCTTCCATTCCAATTTCCATTCCAAGATCAATTCCACGTTCCATTCCACAATCCATTCCGCATTCCATTCCATTTGATTCCACGTTCCATTCCACGTTCCATTATATGTTCCATTCCACGTTGCATTCCTCGTTCCTTTCCATGTTCCATTCAACATTCCATACCACATTGCATTCCATTCCATTTTACATTCGATTCCATATTCCATTCCATACTTTCCCAATTCCATTCCACATTCCATTCCAGGTTCCATTCCATTTCACATTCTATTCCATTTCATTCCACTCCATTCCATTTTACATTGCACTCCACATTCCGTTCCATTTCACATTCCATTCCATTCCATTCGGCATTCCATTCCACATTCCATTCCATTCCATTCGACATTCCATTCTGTTCCACATTCCTTTCCACATTACATTCCATTAAATTCCACACTCCATTCCATTTCTTTCACATTCCATTCCATTCCATTCCACATTCCATTCCATTGCATAACATTCCACATTTCATTCCATTCCATTCCATTCAAATTTCCCATCCATTTATTCCATTACATTCCACAATCCATTCCATTCCCATCCATATTCCATTCCATTCCATTCCACATTCCATTCCTTTCCATTCCACATTCCATTCTTCTTTCCATGCCATTCCATTCTACATTCCATTCAATTCCATTCCATATTCTGTTCCATTCCATTTCACATTCCATTAAAATCCATTCCATTCCTGTCTACAGTCCATTGAATTCCAAACCACATTCCATTCCATTCCATTCCACATCCCATTTCACATTCCATTCAAATCCATTGCGCTTTCCATTCCATTCCATTTCATTGCATTCTACATTCCATTGAATTCCATGCCTCATTCCATTCCATTCCATTCCATTCCATGTTCTATTCCACGTTCCATTCCACGTTCCATTTCACATTCCATTACACATTCCTTTCCATTGCATTCCACACTGCATTCTACATCCCATTCCGCAGTTCATTCCAATCAATTCCACCTTCAATTCCAAATTCCATTCAATTCCATTCCATTCCACTTTCCACTCCATTCCAGTCCAAATTCTTTCCACATTCCATTCCTGATTACTTTCCATTCCATTCCGCATTCCATTCCATTCCCTTTCAAATTCCGTCCATTCCATTCAATTCCATTCCACATTCCATTCAATTCCATGCCACATTCCATTCTATTCTATTCCATTCCACGTTCCATTCCATTATCCATCCTATTCCATTAGAAATTCCATTCCGCATTCCATTCCATTCCATTCCAGATTCCATTCCATTGCATGCCACATTCCATTCCAGATTCCACTCCATTCCATTCCACATTCAATTCCACATTCCATTCCATTCCATTCCACATTCCATTCAATTCCACTCCAAATTCCAATCCATTCCATTCCATTCCATTCCACATTCCATTCCACGTTCCATTGCACTTTCCATTAAATTTAATTCCACATTCCATTCCGCGTTGCGTTTTACGTTCCATTCCATTCTATTCCACATTCAATTCCACATTCCATTCCATTCCATTCTACTTTCCATACAATTCCTTTCCATTCCATTCCACATTCCATTCCATTGCATTTCACATTCGATTCCACATTTCATTCCATTGCATTGCACATTACATTCCATTCCATTCCACATTCCATTTCATTGCATTGCACATTCTATTACACATTCCATTCCACATTCCATTTCACATTCCCTTCCACATTCCATTTCACATTCCACATTCCATTCCATTCCATTTCACTTTCCCTTCCATTCCACAATCCATTCCACATTCACATCAATTCCATACCACATTCCATTCCTTTCCATTCCATTCCACATTCCTTTCCTTTCCATTCCATTCCACATTCCATTCCATTCCATTCCATTCCACGTTTCATTGCATTCCATTCTGCATTCCATTCCATTCATTTCCATTTCATTCCCTTCCACATTCCATTCCATTTCATTCCATTCTGCAATGAATTCCATTCCACTCCACATTCCATTCCATTCCATTCCACTTTCTATTCCACATTCTTTTCCATTCCATTCCACATTCCGTTCCATTCCATTCCAAATAAGATTAAATTTCATTCCACTTTCCATTCCATTCCATTTCACGTTCCATTCCATTCCATTCCATTCCAGGCCACATTCCAACCCATTACATTCGTAATTCCATTCCATTACGTTCCACATTCCATTCCACATTCCATTCCACATTCCATTCTACATTCCATTCCACATTCCACTCTATTCCTTTCCTTTCCTAATTCCATTCCTTTCCATTCCACTTTCCATTCCATTCCATTCCACATTCCATTCCACATTCCATTCTATTGCATTCCACATTCCATTCCACGGTCCATTCCATGTTCCATTCCACATTCCTTTCCACTTTCCATTCCACGTTCTATTCCATGATCCATTACAAGTTGCATTCCATTCCATTCCACATTCCATTCCATTCCTTTGCACATTCCATTCCACATTCCATTGCATTCCATTCCACATTCCATTCCTTTCCATTCCATTCCACATTCCTTTCCAATCCTTTCCACCTTCCATTCCGCATTCCCTTCCATTCCATTCCATTCGATTCCATTCCATTACAATCCATTGCATTCCACATTCCATTCCATTTCATTCCATTCCAAATTCCATTCCATTCCATTCCATTCCAGTCCAGTCCATATTCCATTCCAATCCATTCCATTCCACATTCCATTCCGTTCCATACCACATTCCTCTCCAAATTCCATTCCATTGCACATTCCATTCCGTTCCTTTCCATTCCAGTCCAAGCTCCTTTCAAATCCATTCCACATTCCATTCCATCCCATTCCACATTCCAGGCCATTCCATTCCACATTCCTTTCCACATTCCATTCCATTCCATTGCACAATCCATTCCATTCCATTCCACATTGTATTCCATGCCTTTGCAGATTCCATTCTACTTTCCATTCCACATTCCATTCCATACGTCTCCACATTCAATTCCACATTCCATTCCACATTCCATTCCACATTCCATTCCAAATTCAATTCCATTCCATTCCGCATTGCATTCCACATTGCATTTTTTACCATTTTACATCCCATTCCACTTTACAATCCATTCCATTACACATTTCATTGCATTCCATCCCGAATTTCACTCCATTCTTTTCCGCATTCCATTCCATTCCATTCCATTCCATTCCATTCCATTCCACATACCATTCCATTCCATTCCATTCCATTCCATTCCATTCCATTCCATTCCACATTCCATTCCATTCCATTCCATTCCATTCCACATTCCATTCCATTGCATTCCACATTCCATTCCACGGTCCATTCCATGTTCCATTCCACATTCCTTTCCACTTTCCATTCCACGTTCTATTCCATGATCCATTACAAGTTGCATTCCATTCCATTCCACATTCCATTCCATTCCATTCCATTCCATTCCATTCCATTCCATTCCACATTCCATTCCATTCCATTCCATTCCATTCCACATTCCATTCCATTCCATTCTATTCCATTCCACATTCCATTGCATTCCATTCCAAATTCAATTGCATTCCTTTCCGCATTCCATTCCATTCCATTCCACATTCCATTGTATTCCATTCCACATTCAATTGCATTCCTTTCCACATTCCATTCCATTCCATTCCATTCAATTCCATTCCATATTCCATTCCATTCCATTCCATTCAATTCCTTTCCACATTCCATTCCATTCCATTTCTTTCCACTTTCCGTTTCATTTCATTACACATTACAATCCTTTCCATTCCATTCCATTCCACATTCCATTCCATTCCATTCCATTCCACATTCCATTCCATTCCATTCCACTCCATTCCACAATACATTCCATATTCCATTCCATTATATTCCATTCTGATCCACATTCCATTCCATATTCCATTCCATTCCACATTGCATTCCACATTCCATTCTTCCATCCATTCCCCATTCCGCTACATTCCATTCCATTGAACATTCTATTTCATTCTATTCCACATTCCATTCCACATCCCATTCCACATTGCATTCCACATTCCATTCCATTCCTTTCCACATTCCATTCCACGTTCCATTCCATTCCATTTCACTTTCCATTCCGCAATTCCATTCCATTTCTTTCCACATTCCTCTGCATTCCATAACATTCCACATTCCACTCCATTCCATTCCACATTCCATTCCACATTCCACTACATTCCATTCCACATTCCATTCCACATTCCAGTTCATTCCTTTCCACGTGCCATTCGACATTGCATTCCAATTTGCATTCCCCATTCCATTCCTCTCCATTCTACCTTCCATTCCACTCCATTGCATTCCGCATTCCATTCCATTCCACATTCCATTCCATTCCATTTCAATTTCTATTTCATTGCGTTGCATTCCATTCCAATTTCAATTTCATATGATTCCATTCCACTCCACATTCCGTTTCATTCCATTACACATTCCATTCCATTCCATCCCACTTTCCTTTCCATTACATTCCACGTTCCATTCCACATTCCATTCCAATTTCCTTTTCATTCCATTCCACATTCCATTCCACTTTCCATTCCATTCCATTGCACATTCCTTTCCAATCCATTCCACATTCCATTCCACATTCCATTTCACTCCATTCCACATTCCATTCCATTACACATTCCACTGCATTCCATTCCATTCCACATTCCACTCTATTTCATTCCACATTATATTCCCCATTCAACTCCACTTTCCACTTCATTCAATTCCGCATTCCATTCCACATTCCATTCCATGACATTCCACATTGCACTCCATTCCATTCCATTCCATTCCACATTTCCTTCCAAATTCCCTTCCATTCAATTCCACATTCCGTTCCTTTCCATTGCATTCCATTCCATTCCATATTCCATTCCATTCCTTTCAATTCTGTTCCATTCCACATTCCATTCCACATTCCCATCCATTTCATTCCACATTCCATTCCTTTCCATTCCATTTCATTCCATTCCTTATTCCATTCCATTCCACGTTCAATTGCATTCCATTCCATTGAACATTGCATTCCCTTCCATTCCGTTCCAAATTTCATTCCATTCCATTCCACATTCCATTCCATTCCTTTCCAAATTCCTTTCCACATTGCCTTCCATTCCATTTAACATTGCATTTCTTTCTATTCCATTACATTCCATATTCCAATCCATTCCATTCCACATTCCATTCCAATTCATTTCACTCCATTGTATTGCATTAGATTCCTTTCCACATTCCTTTCCACTCCATTCCATTCCACATTTCATTCCATACCATTTCATTCCATATTCCATTCCATTCCACTCCACATTCCATTCCTTTCCATACCACTTTCCATTCCTTTCCATTCCACATTCCTTTCCATTGCATTCCATTCCACATTCCATTCCATTGCATTCCACTATCCATTCCACATTCCTTTCCATTCCATTCCAAATTCCATTCCACATTCCTTTCCATTCCATTACAAATTGCATTCCACATTACTTTCCATTCCATTCCACTTTCCATTCCATTAAATTCCAGTCCACTTTCCATTCCTTTAAATTCCACAATCCATTCCATTCCATTCCATTCCACATTCCTTTCCATTTCATTCCACATTCCATTCCACATTCCATTCCACATTCCATTCTATATGCATTTCACATTCCATTCAATTCCTTTCCACTTTACACTCCATTCCATTCCATTCCACCTTCCATTCCATTCCAATACATATACCTTTCCATTCCATTCCACATTACAATCCATTCCATTCCATTCCATTTCACATTCCATTTCATTCAGTTCTACGTACCATTCCACATATCATTCCATCCCATTCCACATTGCATTATATTCCACTCCATTCCATTTCACATTGCATTCCACATTCCGTTCCTTTCCATTCCACATTCCATTATGTTCCATTCCACATTCCGTTCAATATTCCATCCCATTCCATTTTACATCCATTTGATTCCATTCCATTCCATTCCACATTCCATTCCACGGTCCATTCCACGATCCATTCCACGTTCCATTCTATTCTATTCCACATTCCTTTCCACATTCCATTCCATTCCTTTCCATTCCACATTATATTCCATTCCACATTATATTCCATATTCCATTCTACATTCCATTCCACATTGCACGCCATTGCCTTCCATTCCACATTCCTTTCCATTCCATTCCACATTCCATTCCATATTCCATTACATTCATTCCAAATTCCATTCCACCTTCCATTCCAGGTTCAATTCCGTTGCATTCCACTTTCCATTCAACATTAAATTCCATTCCATTCCATTCTACATTCCATTCCAAATTCCATTCCATTCCTTTCCACATTCCTCTCCTTTCCATACCATTCCACTTTCCACTCCATTCCATTCCACATTCCATTTCTCATTCAACATCATTTCTATGCACGTTTCATTCCACAGTCCATTCCACATTCCATTTCATTCCATTCCAAATAACATTCAATTCCATTCCTTTCCTTTCCATTCCATTCCATTCCACATTCCATTCCACTCCATCTCACATTACATTCCACGTTCCATTCCACGTTCCCTTCCACTATCCTTTCCACGTTCCAATCCCAGTTCCATTCCATGTTTCATTCCATTACATTCAACGATCCATTCCACGTTCCATTTCACCCTCCATTCCACGTTGCATTCCATTCCATTCCTCTTTCCATTCCACATTCCATTCCATTCCTTTCCATTCCCCGTTGGATTCCGTTCCTTTCCTCTTTCCATTCCACATTCCATTCCAACTTCCATTCCATTCCATTCCATTCCACATTCCATTAAACTTTCCTGTCCTTTCCATTCCACTTTCCATTTGACATTCCATTCCACTCCACATTCCATTAAACATTCCTGTCCTTTCCATTCCACTTCCCATTTGGCATTCCATTCCATTCCATTCCACATTCCATTCCGCATTCCATTCCTTTCCATTCCATTCCACATTCCATTCCATTCCATTCCATTCCACATTCCATTCCGCATTCCATTCCTTTCCATTCCATTCCACATTCCATTCCATTCCATTCCACATTCCATTCCACGTTCCATTCCATTCCATTCCACATTCCATTCCAATCGATTCCACATTTCATTCCACGTTCCATTCCACATTCCATTTCACGTTCTATTCCATTCCATAACACATTCCATTCCATTCGATTCCACATTTCATTCCACGTTCCATTCCATTCTATACAATGTTCCATTCCACATTCCATTCCATTCCGTATTCCAATCCATGCCACTCCACGTTCCATTCCAAACTCCATTCCATTCCATTCCACATTCCATTCCATTCCTTTCCAGGTTCCATTAAATTCCATTCCACTTTCCATTTGACATTCCATTTCATTCCATTCCATTCCACATTCCATTCCGCATTCCATTCCTTTCCATTCCATTCCACTTTCCATTCCTAAATCCATTCCATTCCATTCCACATTCCATATTCCATTCCATATTCCATTCCGTTCCATATTCCATTCCATTCCATTCTGCATTCTATTCCGTTCCATTCCCTTCCATTCCACAATCCATTCCATTGCACTCCACATTCCATTCCTTTCCATTCCACAATCCATTCGACATTCCATTCCGTTTCATACCACTTTCCATTCCGTTCCATTCCACTTTCCATTACAGGTTCCATTCCATGTTCCTTTCTACGTTCCATTCCATTGCATTCCACGTTCCATTCCATTCCATTCCACGTTCCATTCCATTCCATTCCACGTTCCATTCCATTCCCTTCCATTCCACGTTCCATTCCTCATTTCATTCCATGTTCCATTCCACATTTCACAGCATTCCATTTCATGTTCCATTCCACATTTCTCACCATTCCATTTCATATTCCATTCCACATTCTTTTCCATTCCATTTCACATTCCATTCCATATTCCATTCCACAATGCATTCCATTCCGTCGCACATTCCATTCCATTACATTTGAAATTCCTTTCCATTCCTTTACATTCCATTCCACATCCCTTTCCATTCCGTTCCAAATTCCATACCATTCCATTCCATTCCACGTTCCATTCCATTTCATTACACGTTCCGTTCCACGTTCCATTCCACGTTCCATTACACATTCCATTTCACTTTCCATTCTATTCCATACCACATTCCCTTCCATGTTCCATTCCTTTCCATTCCATCTTCGATTCCACATTATATTCCGTTCCATTCCATTTCACATTCCATTCCACATTCCCTTAACTTCCACTCCATTCCATTCCAGATTCCATTCCGCATTCCATTCCATTCCACATTCCCTTAAATTCCTACCCATTCCTTTCCACTTTCCATTCCATATTCTATTCCATTGCATTCCTTTCCATTTCACATTCCATTCCACATTCCCTTCCATTCCATTCCATTCCATTCCACATTCCATTCCACATTCCATTGCATTCCATTCCAGATTCCACTCCATATCATTCCACATTCCACTCCACTCCATTCCACAATGCATTGCGCATTCCATTCCACATTCCTTTCCACATTTCATTCCATTCTTTTAAACATTCCACTACGTTGCATTCAATTCCACATTCCATTCAATTCCATTGCACATTTCATTCATTCCATTTCCAATTCCATTCCATTCCTTTCAATTCCATTCTATTGCACATTCCATTCCATTCCATTCCACATTCCATTCCATTCCATTCCACATTCCATTCCATTCCATTCCACATTCCATTCCATTCCATTCCACATTCCATTCCTTTCCATTCGATTCCACAATTCATTCCATTTCATTCCACATTCCATTCCGTTGCATTCCATTCCACATTCCATTCAATTCCATTGCACATTTCATTCATTCCATTTCAAATTCCATTCTATTCCTTTCAATTTCATTCTATTGCACATTCCATTCCATTCAATTCCACTTTCCATTCCGTTCCATTCGATTCTGCAATCCATTCCATTTCATTGCACATTCCATTCCGTTCCGTTCGATTCCATTCCATTCCACTTTCCATTCCATTCCATTCCACATTCAATTCCACATTCCATTACATTCTTTCCACTTTGCATTCCACATTCTATTGCATTCCATTCCACATTCCATTCCTTTCCATTGCATTCCGCATTGCATTCCAGTTTCCATTCCACCTTCTGTTCCACGTTCCGTTCCACGTTCCTTTCCACTTTCCATTAAATGTTGCATTCCACATTTCATTCTGCGTTCCATTGCATTCCATTCCACATTCCATTCCGCGCCATTCGACATTCCAATTTCCACTCTATTCCACTCTACATTCCACTCCATTCCACATTCCACTCTATTCCATTTCACATTCCATTCCATTGCATTACACATTCCACCCCGTTCCATTCCATTCCACATTCCATTTCATAATATTCCTCATTCCATTCCATTCCACATTCCATTCCACAGTCCATTCCATTCCATTCCACATTCCATTCCATTCCGTTCCGCATTCCTTTCCACCTTCCATTCCACGTTCCATTCTACGATCCATTCCATTCCATTCCAAATTCCATTCCTCATTCCATTCCATATCAGTCCACATTCCAGTCCACGTTCCACTCCTTGCCATTGCAGATTCCATTCCATTCCATTCCACACTCCAGTGCATTACAATCCACATTCCATTCCACTTTCCACTCCATAGCATTCCGCATTCCATTCCATTGCATTCCACATTCCATTCAATTTGATTCCACATTCCACTACATTCCATTCCCTTTTCCATTCCACATTCCATTGCAGATTCCTTTCCACATTCCATTCCATTCCATTCCATTCCATCGGCCACTTCATTCCATTCCTTTCCACAATCCATTCCATTCCATTCCATTCCATCTGCCACTTCATTACATTCCTTTCCACATTCCATTCCATTCCTTTCCATATTCCATTCCATTCCATTCCACATTCCACTCTATTCCATTCCACATTCCAGTCAAATCCATACCATTCCACATTCCATTCAATTCCATTCCACATTCAATTCCACATTCCAATCCATTAAATTGAATTCCACATTCCACTACATTCCATTCCCCTTTCCATTGCACATTCCATTCCACATTCCATTCCATCTGCCACTTCATCGCATTCCTTTCCACTTTCCATTCCATTCCATATTCCATTCCATTCCATTCCACATTCCATTTCACAATCCACTTCATTCCATTCCATTCCACATTCCACTCCATTCCATTCCACATTCCATTCCACATTACATTCCATTCCACCTTCCACTTCATTCCATTCCATTCCACCTTACATTATATTTCGTTTCAATTTCCTTTCCATTCCATTGAATTCCATTCCACATTCCATTCCATTCCATTCCACATTCCATTCCATTCCGTTCCGTTCCACAATCCATTCAATTCCTTCCACGGTCCATTCCAAATTCCATTCCTTTCCATTCCATTCCACATTCCATTCCATGTTCCATTCCATTCCATTCCACCTTTGATTCCATTGCATTCCACATTGCATTCCATTCCCTTCCAGGTTGCATTCCACGTTCCATTCCACGTTCCATTCCATGTTCCACTTCACATTCCGGTCCTTTCCATTCCATTTTCCATTCCACTTTCCATTCCACCTTCCATTCCAATTTCCATTCCAAGTTCAATTCCATGTTCCATTCCACATTCCATTGAGCATTCCATTCCATTTCATTCCACATTCGATTCTACGTTCCATTCCACATTCCATTATTCGTTCCATTCCGCGTTGCATTCCACGTTCCTTCCCATGTTCCATTCAACATTCCATACCACTTTCCATTCCATTCCATTTTACATTCCATTCCACATTCCATTCCATACTTTCTGAATTCCATTCCGCATTCCATTCCAGGTTCCATTCCATTTCACATTCTATTCCATTTCATTCCACTCCATTCCATTTTACATTGCATTCCACATTCCATTCCACATTGCATTCCACATTCCATTCCATTTCACATTCCATTCCATTCCATTCGACTTTCCATTCCACATTCCATTCCATTCCATTCGCCATTCCATTCTTTTACACATTCCTTTTCACATTCCATTCCATTAAATTCCACAGTCCGTTCCATTACTTTCAACATTCCATTCCATTCCATTCCACATTCCATTCCATTGCATTCCATTCCACATTTCATTCCATTCCATTCCATTCCATTCCATTCAAATTTCCCATCCATTTATTCCATTACATTCCACAATCCATTCCATTCTGATCCATATTCCATTCTACTTTCCATTCCATTGTATTCCACATTCCATTCAATTCCATTCCATATTCCGTTCCATTCCATTTCACATTCCATTCCAATCCATTCCATTCCTATCCACAATCCATTCCATTCCAAGCCACATTCCATTCCATTCCATTCCACATTCCATTTCACATTCCATTCAAATCCATTGCACATTCCATTCCATTCCATTTAATTCCATTCTACATTCCATTGCATTCCATGTCTCATTCCATTCCATTCCATGTTCTATTCCACGTTCCATTCCACGTTCCATTTCACGTTTCATTGCACATTCCTTCCCTTTGAATTCCACACTCCATTCTACATTCCGTTCCACATTTGTTTCCAATCCATTCAACCTTGAATTCCAGATTCCATTCAATTCCATTCAATTCCACCTTCCACTCCATTCCATTATGCATTCTTTCCACATTCCATTCCACATTCCATTCCAGATTACATTCCATTCCATTCCGCATTCCATTCCATTCCGTTTCAAATTCCATTCCATTCCATTCAATTCCATTCCATATTCCATTCATTTCCATTGCACATTCCATTCTATTCTATTCCATTCCACGTTCCATTCCATTATCCATTATATTCCATTAGATATTCCACTCCGCATTCCATTCCATTCCATTCCAGATTCCATTCCATTCCATTCCACATTCCATTCCACATTCCTCTACATTCCATTCCACATTCAATTACACATTCCATTCCTCATTCCATTCCAATCCGTTCCACATTCCAATCCTTTGCATTCCATTCCACATTCCATTCCATTCCATTCCGCATTCCATTTCACATTCCATTCCACATTCCATTCCGTGTTCCATTCCTCTTTCCGTTCCACGTTGCTTTCCACATTCCATTCTATTCCATTCCACATTCCATTCCACCTTCCATTCCGTATCATTCCACAAACCTTTCCCCATTCCATTCCATTCCATTCCAGATACCAATCCATTCCATTGCACATTCCATACCGTTCCATTCCACACTCCACTCTATATTACTCCACATTCCATTCCACATTCCATTCCTCATTCCATTCCAATCCATTCCACATTCCACTCTATTCCATTCCATTCCATTCCACATTCCATTCCATTGCATTCCTCATTCCATTATACATTCCATTCAACATTCCATTACACGTTCCATTCCACGTTCCATTCCACGTACCATTACACGTTCCATTCGATTCCATTCCACATTCCGTTCCACATTCCAATCTATTCCATTGCACATTCCATTCCATATTACCTTCCATTGCATTCCACATTCCATTCCACATTCCATCCTACTTTCCACTCCAGTTTCCATTTAATTCTATTCCACATTTAATTCCGCTTTCCATTCCATTCCGTTCCACATTCCATTCTACATTCCATTCCATTCCATTCCACATTCCATTGCACATGCCATTCCATTTTCCATTCCACTCAATTCCACATTCCATTCCATCTTCCATTCCATTTCATTCAACATTCCATTCCAGATTCTTTCCTTACCATTCCACATTCTACTCCATTCCATTCCTCATTCCATTCATTTCATCTCAAATTCCATTCCATTCCATTCCATTTCATTACACATTCCATTCCATTCTATTCCACATTCCAATCCATTACTTTCCATCCTGCAATCCCTTCCAATCCATTGCACATTCCATTCTGCAATCCATTCCATTCCATTCCACATTCCATTCCTTTCCAATCCACATCCATTCCACATTCCTTTGCATTCCATTCAACATTCCATTCCGTACCATTCCAAATTCCCTTTAATTCCATTCCACATTCCTTTCACTTCCATTGCACATTCCCTTCCATTACATTCCAGGCCACATTACATTCCATTCCATTCCACATTCCATTGCATTCCATTCCAAATTCCACTCCATTCAATTCTATTCCATTCCACATTGCATTCCATTCCATTCCAGTCCAATTTCCATTCCATTCCATTCCAGTCTCCATTCCATTCCATTCCACATTCCACTCCATTCAATTCCATTCCATTCCACGTTGCATTACATTGCATTCCATTCCACGTATCATTCCATTCCATTACACATTCCATTCCATTCAATTCGTCATTCCATTCCTTTCCTTTACATTCAAATCCATTCCACATTTCATTCCATTCCACATTCCTTTCCACATTCAATTCTACATTCCATTCCACATTCCATTCCTTTCCATACCACTTTCCACTCCATTCTATTCCATTCTACCTTCCATTCCATTCCATTCTACCTTCCATTCCATTCCATTTCATATCTGATTCCATTCCATTCCATAATCCTTTCCGTTCCCTTCCATTCCTTTTCTCATTCCTCTCCTTTCCATTCCGCATTCCATTCCATTCCGTTCCACATTGCACTCCATTCCATTCCATTCCACATTCCATTCCATTCCACATTTCATTCTTTCCCATTCCGCATTCCATTCCACATTCCATTCCACGTTCCATTCCTTTCCATTCCACATTTCATTCCATCCCATTCCCCATTCCATTCCATATTCCATTCCACATTCCATTCCACGTTCTATTCGTTTCCATTCCACATATCATTCCACATTCCATTCCATTGCATTCCACATTCCCATCCAATTTCCCTTCCATTCCATTAAACATTTCGTTCCTTTCCACATTCCATTCCATTCCATGATATATTACATTTCATTCCAAATTCCATTCCTTTCCATTCCTTTCCATTCCACATTCCATTCCACATTCCATTCCATTCCATTACACATTCCATTCCACATTCCTTTACATTCCATTCCAAATTCATTCCACATTACTTTCCATTCCATTCCACATTCCATTCAATTCCACTCCAAATTCCATAGAATTACATGCCACATTCCATTCAATTCCATTTCGTGTTCCATTCCATTCCAGTAAATTCCAGTCCACTTTCCATTCCATTACATTCCACATTCTATTCCACAACATTCCACATTATATTCCTTTCCTTTCCACATTCCATTCTGTCCCATTCCACATTCCATTCCACATCCTATTCTACATCCATTCCACATTCCATTCATTCCTTTTCACTTTCCACTCCATTCCATTCCATTCCACCTTCCATTCCATTCCATTCCATTCTATTCCACCTTCCATTCCATTCCATTCCATTCCACATACCATTCCATTCCATTCCATTTCACATTCCATTCCATTCCTCTCCATTCCATTTCACATTGCATTGCACATTGCATTCTATTCCATTCCACATTCCATTCCACATTCCATTACATTCTATTCCACATTCCATTCCGTTCCATTTCACATTCCATTCCATTCCATTCCACATTCAATTCCACTTTGCTTTCCATTCCATTCCATTCCACATTGCATTCCACTTTTGATTCCACATTCCATTCCAAATTCCATTCCATTCCATTACACATTCCATTCTGCATTCCAATCAATTCCATTTCACATTACATTACACATTCTATTCCATTCCATTCCACCTTCAATTGCATTCCATTCCACATTCCTTTCCATTCCATTCGAAATTCCATTCCATTCCATTCCACTTTCAACTGCATTCGATTCCATTCCAACTTCCATTCTATTCCATTTAACATCAGATTCCATCCCATTCCACATTCCTTTCCATTCCATTTCACATTCCATTAAATTGCATTCCACCATCCATTCCACATTTTATTCCTTTCCATTCCACATTCCATTCCATTCCGTCTCGTTCCATTTCACATTGCATTCCACCTTCCGTTCCATTCCATTTCACATTCCATTCCATTCCATTCCACATACTATTCCATATTTCATTCCATTCCATTCCACATCCCATTACATTCCATTCCACATTCCATTCTGTTCCATTCCACATTCCATTACACATTCCATTCCATTCCATTCCACATTCAATTTTATTCCATTCCATTCCATTCCACATTGTATTCCACATTCCATTCTTCATTCCATTCCACTTTTCCTTCCATTCTTTGTCACATTCGACTCCACATTCCATTCCATTCTGCATTCCATTCCACGTTCCATTCAGTTCCATTACACATTCCATTCCAATTTCCATTCCATTCCATTCCACATTCAAATGCATTGCATTTCCCATTCCTTTCCATTCCATTCCGCATTGCACTCCATTCCATTCCATTCCATTCCATTCCTATCCATATTCGGTTTCATTCCATTACACATTCCATTCCTTTCCATTCCATTCCATTCCACATTCCTTTCCATTCCTTTGCATTCCATATTCCATTCCATTCCATTCCGTTGCATTCCATTCCATTCTTCATTCCATTCCACATTGCATTCCATTCCATTCCATTCCGTTCCACATTCCCTTCCCTATTCCATTCCATTCCACAGTGCATTCCACGTTCCCTTGTATAATCCATTCCACCTTTCACTCTATTCCATTTCATTCCATATTCCACTCTATTCCATACCACATTCCATTCCATATTCCATTCCATTCATTACACATTACTTACCACAGTCCATTCCATTTTCCATTCCATGTTCTATTCCATTTCATTGCACCTTCCATTCCACATTATATTCCATTCCATCCCACATTACATTCCAAATTCCATTCCATTCCTTTCCACATTCCTCTCCATTACATACCATTCCACATTCCACTCCATTCCATTCCACGTTCCACTCCACGTTCCAATTCATTCCTTTCCACATTCCATTACACTTTCCATTCCGAATTCCATTCCACATTCCATTCCATTCCTTTCCACATTCCACTCCATTCCAAACCATTCAACATTCCACTCCATTCCATTCCACATTCCATTCCACATTCAAACTCATTCCTTTCCCCATTCCATTCCACATTCCTTTCACATTCCTTTCCACTCCATTAAACCTTCCATTCCATTCCATTCCGCATTCCATTCAATTCCATTGCACATTCCATCCCATTCCTTTTCAATTTCCATTTTATTCCATTCCATTCCAATCCACCCTCCATTCCATTCCATTCCACATTCCATTCCATTCCATTGCACGTTCTATTCCATTCGTTTTCAATTTCCATTTCATTCCATTGAATTGCATTCCACATTACTTTTCATTCCATTCCACATTCCATTCCTTTCAATTCCATGTTCCAGTCCATTCCATTCCACGTTCCATTCCACATTCAATTACACATTTCATTCCACTTTCATTTCCTTTCCATTCCACATTCCATTCCATTCCCTTCCAGATTCCATTTAATTCCATTCCACATTCCATTCCATGTTCCCTTCCATTCCATTCCATTTCACATTCCATTCTATTCCATTTCACATTCCATTCTATTCCATTCCTTTCCAATCCACATTCCATTCCATTCCATTCCACATTTCATTCCACATTCCATTCCATTCAATTTCACATTCCATTCCATTCCATTCCATTCCTTTCCAATCCACATCCAATTCCATTGCTTTCCACATTGAATTCCATTCAATTTCACATTCCATTCCATTCAATTCCACGTTGCATTCCATTCCGTTCCTGTACTTATTGCATTCCATTCCATTCCATTCCTTTCCATTCTGCTTTCCGTTCCATTTCAATCCACGTTCCATTCCATTCCATACTACTTTGCATTCAACTCCATTCCATTCCGCACTCCAATCCACATTCATTTCCATTCCATTCCACATTCCATTCCAGATTGCATTCCATTCCATTCCATATTCCAATCCACAATCCATTCCACATTCCATTCCATTTCATTCCAGATTCCATTCCATTCCACATTACTTTCCACATTCTATTCCAAATTCCATTCCATTCCGTTCCACTTTCCATTCCATTCTATTCCATTCCATTCCACAGTCTATTCCATTCCATTCCGTATTCCATTCCATTCCATTCCACATTCCATTCTATTCCATTCCGCATTCCATTCCAATCCATTCCATTCCGTTCCATTTCACATTCCATTCCACTTTCCATTGCAATCCATTCCAAAATCCGTTTAACGTTCCACTCAGTTCCATTCTATATTCCATTCCATTCCATTCCACATTCCATTCCATTCCATTCCATTCCAATTTCCAATCAACATTGCATTCCAATCCAGTCCACCTTCCATTCCGTGTTCCATTCCATTCCATTCCACTTTCCACTCCATTCCATTACACATTCCATTCCTTTCCATTCCACATTCCATTACATTCCAATCCACATTGAACACCATTCCACTTTACTTTCCACCCTCCATTCCATTCCATTCTACAATCCATTCCATTCCATTCTTCCTTCCATTCCATTCCATTCCACATTGCATTCCATTCCACGTTCCATTCCATTCCATTGCATTCCAAATTCCATTCCACATTCCATTCAAATCCACTCTATATTCCATTCCATTCCATTCCACATTCCATTCCATTCCATTCCATTCCATTCCATGCCATTCCGCGTTCCATTCCATGTTCCATTCCACGTTCCTTTACATTCCATTTCAAGTTTCATTGCACGTTCCATTCCAGGATCTTTTCCTTTGTATTCCACATTCCATTCCATTCCATTCCACATTGAAATCCATTCTGTTCCACATTGAAATCCATTCTGTTCCACATTCCATTCCATTCCATTTCACATTCCGTTCCATTCCATTCTGCATTCCTTTCCATTGCATTCCATATTCCATTCCACATTCAATTCCATTCCATACCACAATCCATTTCACACCGCATTCTACGTTCCTTTGCACGTTGCATTTCACATTCCCTTCCACATTCCATTCCACTTTCCATTCCATGTTCCATTCCACATTCCATTCCATTCCACATTGCATTCCTTTCCTTTCCACATTCCATTCCGCATTACACTCCACGTAACATTCCACCATCCATTCCATTGCTTTCCACGTTCCATTCCATGTCCCATTCCATTCCATTCCACATTCCATTCCACAATCCATTCCATTCCATTCCACATTCAATTCCACGTTCCATTCCACAATCCTTTAAACGTTAAATTCCACGTTCCATTCCGTGATCTATTCTACGTTCCATTCCACATTCCGTTCCATTCCTTTCCCAATTGCATTGAATTCCATTGCGCGTTCTATTCCATTCCTTTCCACATTCCAATCCATTCCACATTCCATACCAAATCCCGTCTATTCCATTCCACATTCCACTTCTTTCCATTCCATTACATTCCATTCCAACTTCCATTCCATATTCCCTTCCATTACATTTCACATTTCATTCCTTTCCGTTCCATTCCATTCCATATTTCATTCCATTCCACATTCCATTCCATTCCATTCCATTCCACATTCCATTAAATTCCATTTCAAATTCCGTTTGACATTCCCTTTCATTCCATTCCTCATTCCATTCCTTTCCATTCCATTACTTTCCACATTCCATTCCTTTCCATTCCATTACTTTCCACATTCCATTCCACATTCCCTTCCATTCCATTCCACATTCCATTCCTTTCCATTCCATTCCATTCCATTCCATTCCACAACCCATTCCATTCCATTCCACATTCCATTCCATTCCATTCCACGTTTCATTCCACATTTCATTCCATTCCACATTCCTTTCCACATTCCATTCCATTCCATTGCACATTCCATTCCATTCCATTGCACATTCCATTCCACGGTCCATTCCACATTCCATTCCACTTTCCATTCCATGTTCCATTACATGATCCAATCCACGTTCCATTCCATTCCGTTCCATATTCCGTTCCACATTCCATTCCATTCCATTCCACCTTCCATTCCTCATTTTATTCCTATCCATTTCACATTCCATAATATTCCATTCCACATTACATTCCTATCCATTCCTTTTCAGATTCCATTCCATTCCATTTAACATTCATTTCCATTCCTTTTCACATTCCATTTCATTCCATTCCACATTCCATTCCATTCCATTCCATTCCACATTCCTTTCCATTCCCCATTCCATTTCATTCCACATTCCATTCCATTCATTTCCCTTCCACATTTCTTTCCATTACATTCCACTTTCAATTACGCATTCCCTTCTATTCCATTCCATTCCATTCAATTCCAATCCATTGCTTTACAGATTCCATTCCATTACTTTACATTCCATATTCCATTCCATTCCATTCCATTCCATTGCACAATCCATTCCATTCCAATCCACATTCCATTCCACTCTATATCACATTCCTTTCCACATTCCATTCCATTCCTTTCCACATTCTATTCTAAATTCCATTACATTCCATTCCACATTCCTTTCAATACTGTTCCACCTTCCATTCCACTTTCCACTCCACCTTCCATTCCATTCCATTCCACGTTATATTCCACGTTCCATTCCAGTTTCTACTCCGCGTTCCATTTCATTCCATTCCACTTTCCTTTCCACTTTCCATTCCACATTCCATTCCTCATTCTACTCCATTCCATTCCACCTTACATTCCATTACTTTTCATTTTCCATTCCATTGCATTCCTCATTCCATTCTATTCCATTCCACATTCCATTCCATTCCATTCCGTTCCACATTCTTTCTATTCCATTCCACATTCCATTCCTCATTCCCTTGAATTCCATTCCATTCCATTCCATTCCATTCCTTTCCAAATACCATTCCATTCGATACCACATTCCATACCACATTCCATTCCATTCCATTCCACATTCCATTCTACATTCCATTCCATTCCATTCCACTTTCCGTTGTATTCCATTCAACATTCCATTCCACATTCCATTCTACGTTCCTTTCCATTCCATTCCACATTCCCTTCCATTCCTTTTCACTTTCCATTCCATTCCATTCCGCATTCCATTCCATTCCTTTTCACATTCCATTCCATTGCATTCCATATTTCATTCCATTCCATTCCACATTCCATTCCATTTCATTCCATTGCACTTTCCTTTCCATACCATTCCAGATTCCATTCCGCATTCCCTTCCATTACATAACATTCCATGCCATTCAATTGCATTCGACGTTCCATTCCATTCCATTCCATATTCCATTCTACATTCCATTCCATTCCATTCCACATTCCATTCAATCCCATTACACATCCCATTCAATCCCATTCCACATTCCATTTCGCATTCCATTCTTCAATCCATTCAGTTCCTTTGCACATTCCATTCAATTCAATTCCACAATCCACTCCTTTCCCTTTCACATTCAATTCCATTCCTTTCCATTCCAGTCCACATTCCACTCCATTCCGCATTTCATTCCATTCCATTCCACGTTCTATTCCATTCCGTTCCACGTTATATTCCACATCCCACTCCATTCCTTTCTGCATTCAATTTCATTCGAATCCACATCTCATTCCATTCCGTTTCACTTTCCATTCCACATTCCACTACATTCTAATCCGCATTCCATTCCATTCCATTCCACTTTCCATTCCATTCCATTCTGAATTCCGTTACATTCCATTCCATTCCACATTCGATTAGATTCCATTCAACCTTCTATTCCATTCCATTCCATTCCACATTCCTTTCCATTCCATTCCATTCCATTCCACATTCAATTCCATTCCATTCCATTCCACCTTCCTTTGCATTGCATTCCTCATTGCATTTCATTCCATTCCACCTTCCATTCCTTTCCATTCCACCTTCCATTCCTCGTTTAATTCCACTTTCCACTCCACCTTCCATTCCATTCCATTCCACCTTCCATTCCACTTTGCATTCCAGTTTCCACTCCATGTTCCATGCCATTGCATTCCACGTTCAGTTCAACGTTCCATTCCACTTTCCATTCCATTTTCTCATCCACTTTCCATTCCTCATTCTATTCCATTCCACTGCACATTCCATTCCATTCCTTTTCACAATCCATTCCATTCCGTTTCACATTCCATTCTATTCGATTCCTCATTCCATTGCATTCCATTACATTCCACAATCCTTTCCATTCCATTCCACATTCCATTCCTCATTCCCTTCAGTTCCATTCCATTCCATTCCATTCCACTCCACTTACCATTCCATTCCATACCACATTCCATTCCACATTCCATTCCTTTCCATTCCACATTCCATTCTACATTCCACTCCATTCCATTACACTTTTCGTTGAATTCCATTCAGCACTCCATTCCACATTCAATTCTACATTCCATTCCATTCCATTCCGCAATCCATTCAATTCCATTACACATTCAATTCCACATTCTATTCTACATTCCATTCCATTGCATTCCACATTCCATTCTATTCTACTCCACTTTCCATTCCATTCCACTCCACTTTCCATTCCATTCCAATCCATGTTCCATTCCTCATTCCATTCCATTCCATTCCAGATTCCGTTCCATTCCCTTCCACATTCCATTCTATTCTATTCCACATTCCTTTCCTTTCGTTTTCAATTTCCATTCCGTTCCATTCCGCATTCCATTCCATTCCATTTCACATTCCATTCCATTCAATTCCACATTGCATTCCCCGTTTCATTCCATTCCATTCCACAATCCATTCCATTCCATTCCTTCTCACATTCCATTGAATTCCATTCCACTTTGCATTCCACATTTCATTCCATTCCATTCCACATTCCATTCCATTCCACATTCCATTCCATTCCATTACATTACACTTTCCTTTCCTTTCCTTTCCATTCCACATTCCATTCCGCAATCCCTTCAATTCCATATTATTCCATGCCATTCAATTGCATTCCACATTCCATTCCATTATATTCCATTCAATTGCTTTCCACATTCGATTCCATTCCATTCCATTCCACATTCCTTTCCATTCCTTTCCATTCCATTCCATTCCATACCTCAATCTATTCCACATTCCATTCCATTCCATTCCATATTCCATTATACATTCCATTCCATTCCATACTTCAATCTATTCCACATTCCATTCCATTCCATTCTATATTCCATTCTACATTCCATTCCATTCAATTCCACATCCATTCTGTTCAATTCCTCATTCCATTCCACATTCCATTCCTTTCCTTTGCACATTCCATTCAATTCCATTTCACATTCAACTCCATTCCATTTCACGTTCCATTCCATTCCTTTCCATTCCAGTCCACATTCCACTCCATTCGGCATTTCATTCCATTCCATTCCACATTCCATTCCATTCCATTCTACGTTACATTGCTCATTCCACTCCATTCCATTCCACATTCCATTTCATTCCAATCCACATATCATTCCGTTCCATTTCACTTCCCATTCCACATTCCACTCCATTCCAATCCGCATTCCATTCCATTCCGTTCCATTCCACATTCCCTTCCATTCCATTCCACATTCCATTCCACATTCCATTTCATTCCTTTCTACATTCCGTTCCATTCCATTCCATTCCACATTCCATTAGATTCCATTCCACCTTACATTCCATTCCATTCCACATTCCTTTCCACTCCATTCCACATTCCATTCCACATTCCTCTACTTTCCATTCTACATTCCATTCCATTCCACATTCCATTCCATTCCATTCCCCATTCCCTTACATTCCATTCCACATTCCATTCCATTCCATTCGACGTTCCATTCCACTTTTCAGTCCATTGCATTCCACTTTCCATTCCATTCCACGTTCCATTCCATTCCATTCCATGTTCCATTTCGCGTTTCATTCCATTGCATTCCACATTCCATTCCATAGTATTACTCGTTCCATTCTATTCCATTTCAACTTCCATTCCATTCCACATTCCATTCTACATTCCATTCCATTCCATTCCTCACTCCACTCCATTCCATTCCACATTCCTTTCCGCATTCCTCTCCATTTGAATTCACATTCCATTACATTCCATTCTACATTCCATTCAACATTGCATTCCATTCTATTCCACATTCTATTCCTCATTAATTTCCATTCCGTTCCTCACTCCACTCCATTCCATTCCACATTCCATTCCGCATTCCGCTCCATTCCATTCCACATTCCATTGCATTCCATTCTACATTGCATTCAAAATTGCATTCCTTTACTTTCCACATTCGATTCCACTTTCAATTCCACATTCCATTAAAATTTGATTTCTTTCCATTCCATATTCCAATCCGCATTCCATTCAATGCAATTTCAGATTCCTATCCAAATACCATTCCATTCCATTCCACATTCAATTGCACTCCATTCCATTCCATTCCGCATTCCATTCCATTCCATTCCTCATTCCGTTCCATTCCATTCCTTTCCACATTCCATTTCATTCCATTACACATTCCGTTCCTTTCATTTCCATTCCATTCCACAATTCATTCCATTCCATTATATTCCATTCCATTCCACCTTCCATTCCACATGACATTCCACATTCCATTCCACATTCCATACCATTCCACATTGCATTCCATATTCCATTCTACATTCCATTCCACAGTCCATTCCATTCCATTCCATTACACTTTCCATTCCTTTCCATTCCACATTCCATTTCATTCCATTAACCATTCCATTCCATACCCCATTCAATTCAGTCCACATTCCATTCCCCATTCCATTCCACGTTCAATTCCACATTCCATTCCATTCCATTCAACATTCCATTCCACATACCATTCCATTCCATTCCACATTCCATTCCACATTCCATTCCATTCCTTTCCACATTCCTCTCCATTCCATATCATTCCACTTTCCACTCCATTCCATTCCAGATTCCATTCCACATTCCACTTCATTCCTTTCCACAGTCCATTCCACATTCCATTCCGCTACATTCCACTTTCCCGTCCATTCAATTCCTTTCGAAATTCCATTAAGTTCTATATCAGTTCCCATTCCTTTCCACATTCCATTGCAAACCATTCCACATTCCCTTCCATTCCTTTCCACGTTCCTTTCCATTCCTTTCCACGTTCCATTCCATGTTCGATTGCACATTCCATTCCACTTTCCAGTCCATTCCGTTCCACATTCCATTCCATTACATTCCACTTTCCATTCCATTCCGTTCCACATTCCATTCTATTAGGTTCCACATTCCATTCCATTACATTCTACTTTCCATTCCATTCCATTCCACATTCCATTTCATTCCATTCCACATTGCATTCCACTTTCCCTTCCATTCCATTCCACATTCCAATCCATTCCATTCCATTCCACATTCCACTCCATTCCATTCCACATTCCATACCACTTTCCACTCCACATTCCTCTTCATTCCATTCCACATTCCATTCCACCTTCCATTCCACATTCCATTCCATTCCATTCCACTTTCCATTCCGTTACATTCCACCTTCCATTCCTTTGCATTCCACATTCCATTCCCAATTCCATTCCATTCCATTCCACACTCCATTCTATTAAATACCACATTCCATTCAATTCCATTCCACATTCCATTCCATTAAATAGCACATTCCATTCCGTTCCATTTGATTCCATTCCACATTCCATTCCATTCCATTCCACCTTCCATTCCATTCCATTCCACATTGCATTCCATTCAATTCCACGTTCCATTCCACGTTCCATTCCATGTTACCCTCCACGTTCCATTCCATTCCATTCCATGATCCATTCCATGTTCAATTCCAAATTTTATTCCACTCCATTTCACATTCCATTCCAAATTCCATTCCATTCCGTACCACTTTCCATTCCACGTTCCATTCCACATTCGACTCCATTCCAATCCACATTCCATTCCACGTTCCATTCCTCATTCCAGTCATTTCTATTTGACATTAGACTGTATTCCTTTCCATTCCTCATTCCTTTCAATTCCATTCGACATTCCACTCCATTCCATTCCAAATTCCATTCTTTCCTTTCCACATCCCATTCCATTGCATTCCGTATACCACTCAACTCCATTCCATTCCACATTCCATTCCATTCCATTCCACATTCCATTCCACGTTCCATTCCCCGTTCCATTCAATTCCGTTCCACATTCCATTCTATTCCGTTCCACATTCCATTCCACATTCCATTGTGTCCGTTTCCACTTTCCTCTCCATTCCATACCATTCCACATTCCACTCTATTCCTTTCGTTTCCATTCTACATTGCACTTCTTTCCTTTCCACATTCCATTCCACATTCCATGACACATTCCGTTCCGTTACAGTCCACATTGCAATCCATTCCATTCCTTTCCACATTCCCTTTTATTCCATTCCACATACCATTGCATTCCATTCTAATTTCCATTTCACTCCCTTCTATTCCATTCCACATTCCATTGCACTCATTTCCACATTCCATTCCATTCCATTCCAACTTCCATTTAATTACATTCCACTTTCCATTACACATTCCATTCCACTTTCCATTCCACTTTCTATTCCATTCCATTCCACATTCCATTTAATTCCACTCCACTTACCATTCCACATTCCATATCATTCCATTCAACATTCCATTCCTCATTCCATTACTTTCCATTCCACATTCCACTCCATTCCATTCCACATTCCTTTCCATATTCCACATCATTCCATTCCACATTCCATTCCACGTTCCAATCCTCATTCCATTCCACATTCCATTCTAGTCATTCCACATTCCATTCCAATCCATTCCATTCCACATTACATTCCATTCCAGACCACACTCCATTCCATTCCATTCCATTCCTCATTCCGTTCCACATTACATTCCAAATTCCATTCCACGTCACATTCCATTCCATTCCACATTACATTCAATTACATTCCACATTCCATTCCAAATTCCTTTCCATTCCATTCCACATTCCATTCAATTACATTCCGTTTTCTCTTGCTATCCATTCCACATTCAATTCCATTCCATTCCACTTTCCATCCCATTTCTTGCCACATTGCATTCCATTCCATTCCACGTTCCATTCCACGTTCCATTCCACTTTCAATTCCATGTTCCACTCCACGTTGCACTCCACATTCCTTTCCACGTTCCATTGCATCTTCCCTTCCATGTTCCATTCCATGTACCATTCCACATTCCATTCTACTTTCCATTCAATTCCATTCCACATTCCATTCCACATCCCAATTCATTCCATTCCAGTTTCCATTCCATTCAGTTCAATTCCACATTCCATTCCACATTCCATACCATTCCCTTCCATTCCAGGCCACATTCCATTGCATTCCATTCAATTTCACATTCCATTCCATTCCACATTCCATTCCATTCTATTACATTCCATTCCATTCCCTTCCACTATCCTTTCCATTCCATTCCACATTCCATTCGTTTCCATTCCATGTTCCATTCCATATTCCAATCCATTCCATTCCACATTCAATTACTATCCATTTCACATTCCATTCCATTCCATTCCACATTCCATTCCAGTTTCCCAGCCATTCCATTCCACATTCCATTCCTTTTCATTCCATTCCATTCCTCATTCCATTCCATTCCATTCAATTACAAATTCCACTGCATTCCATTCCACTTTACATTTGATTAATTTCCTTTACATTCCATTCCACATTCCATTACATTCCATCCATTCCGCAATCCATTCCATTCCATTCCACATTCCGTTCAATTCCAATCCACTTTCAATGCCACATTACTTTCAATTCCATTCCACATTCCATTCCATTCCATTACAAATTCCATTGAATTCCATTCCACATTCCTTTCCATTCCAGTACACATTCCATTCCTTTCCTTTCCACGTTCCATTACACACCATTTCACATTCCATTCCACATTACTTTCCACATTCCGTTCCAAATTCATTTCCATTCCATTCCACATTCCATTCCACAATCCAATCCATTCCAATCCACTTTCCACTGCATTCCATTCCACATTCCTTTCCACATTCCATTCCACATTCCATTCCACGTTGCATTCCACATTGCGTTCCACTTTCCATTCCACCTTCCATTCCAGTCCATTCCACATTACATTCAACATTCCATTCAATGTTCCATTCCAATCCATTCCAGATTGCTTTCCACAATACATTCCATTTGATTCCACATTCCATTTCACATTCCTTTCCACATTCCATTCCACTCTATTCCACAATGCATTTCACATTACATACCATTCCATTCCACATTCTATTCCACATTACATTCCACTTTCTATTCCACTCCATTCCACATTCCATTCCACCTTCATTTGCATTCCATTCCATTCGACATTCTATTCCATTCCATTTCATATTCCATTCCATTCCGTTACATTGCATTCCACATTACATTCCGTTCCATTCCACCTTCCTTCGCATTCAATTCCACAATGCATTTCATTCCATTCCACGTTCCATTCCAACTTACCTTCTACTTTCCATTCCAAGTCCCATTCCACTTTCCATTCCACATTCCTTTCCACCTTCCATTCCACATTCCATTCCACTCCATTCCACATTCCACTCCATTCAATTCCACATTCCACTCCATTCCATTCCACATTCCATTCCACATTTCACTCCATTTCTTTCCACATTCCACTGTACATTCCATTCCACATTCCATTCCATATTTCATGCAATTCCATTCCACATTCAAGTCCATTCGTTTCCATTCCATATTCCAATCCATTCCATTCCACATTCCACTGCATTCCATTCAACATTCCATTCCACATTCCTTTCCATTCCATTCCACATTCCATTGCATTCCATTCCACATTCCATCACATTACATTCCATTCAATTCCACATTCCACTCCATTCCATTCCATTCCACAATCCATTCCATTCCATTCCCCATTCCATTCCAAATTCCATTCCACATTCCATTCCATTCCATTCCATTACGTTCCACATTCCATTCCATTACATTACAATCCATTCCACATTCCATTCCATTCCACATTCCATTCCACATTGCATTCCATTGCACATTCCATTCCATATTCCATTCGTTTCCATTCCACATTCCATTCCATTACATTCCACATTCCATTCCATTCCGTTCCAAATTCCATTCCATTTTATTCGAAGTCCCATTCCATGTTCCATTGCATACCATTCCACGTTCCATTCCTTTCCATTCAATATTCAATTTCATTCCATTCTACATTCCATTCCACATTCGATTTGACATTCCATTCCACATTCATTCCACATTGAATTTCACATTGAATTCCACATTCCATGACACATTCCGCATTCAATTCCATTCCATTTCACGTTCCATCCCATTCCACATTCCATTGCATTCCATTCCGCCTTCCTTTCCATTCCCATTCCATTCCATTCCACATTCCATTCAACATTCCATTCCACATTCCTTTCCCTTCCATTTCACATTCCATTCCATTCCATTAGTCAATCCATTCCACATCCCATTTCAAGATCCATTCCATTCCATTAGTCAATCCATTCCACATCCCGTTTCAAGTTCCATTCCATTTCATTCAACATTCCGTGCCATTCCATTCGACATTCCATTCCACATTCCATTCCATTCCATTCCATATTCCATTCCATTCCATTCCACATTGCATTCCATTCAATTCCACATTCCATTCCATTCAATTCCCCATGGCATATTCCATTCCACGTTCTGTCCCACTTTCCATTTCAGTTTCCCCTCCATTTCATTCCACATTCCATTCTATTCCATTCCATTCCACATTCCATTCCACATTCCAATCCATTCCAATCCAAATTATATTCCTTTCCATTCCACATTCCATTCCACATTCAATTCCATTCCATTCCATATTCCATTCCATTCCATTCCACATTGCATTCCATTCAATTCCACATTGCATTCCATTCAATTCCCCATGGCATATTCCATTCCACGTTCTGTTCCACTTTCCATTTCAGGTTCCTTTCCATACCATTCCACATTCCATTCTATTCCATTCCATTCCACTTTCCATTCCACATTCCAATTCATTCCATTTCACATTACATTGCATTCCATTCCACTTTCCATTCCATTCCATTCCATTCCTTTCCATTCCACATTCCATTCCATTCCATTCCATTCCATTTCCCATTCCATTCCATTCCACATTCCATTTCCTTCCATTCCAAATTCCATTCCATTCCATTCCACGTTCGATTTCACATTCCATTCCACCTTACATTCCATTTCACTCCACATTCTATTGCACATTCCATTCAAAATTCCATGCCACATTCCATTCCATTCCCCAATCCATTCCACCTTCCATTCCATTTCATTCTACATTCGATTCCAGATTCCATTCCATTCCATTCCATGATCCATTCCACGTTCCATTCCATTCCATTCCATTCCGTGTTCCATTCCACGTTTCATTCCATTCCATTCCACTTTCCATTCCACGTTCCATTCCAATGAATTCCACGTTCATTTCCATTCCATTCCCCATTCCATTTTATTTCATTCCACATTCCATTCCACATTCCATTACACTCCATTCCACATTCCATTCCATATCATTCCACTTTCCATTCCGTTCTGTTCCACATTCCATTCCATATTCCATTCCACATTCCATTCCTCATTCCACTCCCTCCCATTCCAATTTCTTTTCAATTCCATTACAAGTTCCATTCCATTCCATTCAACTTTCCATTCCACATTCCATTCAACATTCCTTTCCTCATTCCAATGCCTTCCATTCCATATTCCATTGTACTCCATTCCACGTTCCATTCCATTCAATTTCACGTTCCATTGCATTCTATTCCACATTCCATTGCATTCCATTCCACATTCCATACCATTCCATTCCTTTCCATTCCACATTCTTTCCATTCTATTCCACATTCCATACCATTCCATTCCAATCCATTCCACATTCCATTCCATTCCATTCCATTCCATTCCATTCCATTCCATTCCTTTCCATTCCATTCCACATTGCTTTCCATATTCCTTTCCATTCCTTTCAACATGCCATTGCATTGCATTCCACATTAAATTCCAGTCCATTCCACATTATATTCCATTCCATTCCACGTTCCATTTCATTCCATTCCACAATCCGTTCTACATTCCACTTCACATTGCATTCCACATTCCATTTAACATTCCATTAATCATTCCATTTCACATTCCATTAAACATTCCATTTCACATTCCATTCCATTCCATTCCATTCTACATTCCATTCCATTCCACATTCCATTCCTTCCAATTCCATATTTCATTTCACATTCCAATCCATTCCATTTCACATTCCATTCCAAATTCCATTTCATTCCATTTCACATTCCATTCCACATTCCATTCCTTTACATTCCCCTTTCTATTCCGTTCCATTCGACATTCTGTTTCATTCCATTGCATTCCATATTCCATTCCACTCAATTCCATATTCCATTCCATTCCTTTTCATATTCCATTCCATTCCATTCCATATTCCATTCCTTTCCATTGCATATTCCATTCCATTCCATTCCTTTCCATTCCATTGCATTCCACATTCCATTCCACATTCCATTCCACATTCCATTCAATTTCATTCAACTTTCCATTCCATTCGCTTTAATTTCATTCCACATTCCTCTCCATTCCATTCCAAAATTCATTGCATTCCATTCCACATTGCGTTCCGTTCAACTCCACATTCCATTCCATTCCATTCCACATTCCTTTCCATCATTCCATTCTACATTCCATTTTACATTCCGTTCCACATTTCTGCCCATTCCATTACACATTCCATTCCACATTTCTTTCCATTCCATTCCACATTTCATTCCACTTTCCATCCCATTCCACATTCCATTCCACTCCATTTAATATTCCATTCCATTCCACATTCCATTCCACATTCCATACCATTCCAATCCACATTACATTCCTCATTCCACTGCACTCCATTTAACATTCCTTTCCATTCCACAATGCATTCCACATTTTAATCCATTCCATTCCACCTTCCATTCCACATTCCATTCCATTTCACTCCACATTCCATTCCATGTTACAGTTCACTTTCTGTTACATTCTGTTCCACATTCTTTTCCACATTCAAATCCATTCCATTCCATATTCCATTCCATCCCATTCCATTCCATTTTCCATTGGACATTCCATACCATTCCTTTACAGATTCCATTCCATTCCATTCCATTCCATTCCTTTCCATTCCATTCCATATTCCATTCCATTCCATTCTCTTCCATTCCACATTGCAAGACATTCCATTCCATTCCATATTCCATTCCATTTCATTCCACATTCCATTCCATTCCACATTCCTTTCCACATTCCTTTCTATTGTATTCCACGTTCCATTCCACAATCCTTCCCATTCCATTCCATATTCCATTCCACATTTCATTGCATTCCATTCCGCATTCCATTCTATGCCATTCCATTCCATTCCTTTTCAGATTACTTACCGTTCCTTTGAATTCCACAATCCATTCCATTCCATTCCATATTCCATTCTGCTCTATTGAATTCCACATTCCATTCCATTCCTTTTGACATTCCATTCCATTCCATGGAATTCCACATTCCATTCCATTCCATTCCATTCATTATTCCATTCCCTGTTTTAATCCATTCCATTCCACATTCCATTACACATTCTGTTACATTCCATTCCACATTCCTTTCCACTTTCCATTCCATTTCATTCCATTCCACATTCTGTTGCATTCCACATTGTAGTCCATTCCATTCCTTTACTCTTTCCTGTCTATTCCAAGTTGCATTGCACATTCCAATCCACATTCCATTCCATTCCACATTCCTTTCCACATTCCAATATATTCCATTCCTCATTCCATGCCATTCAACTCCAAATTCCATTCCACATTACATTCCTTTCCTTTCCATATTTAACCCCACTTTCCATTTCACGTTCCATTCCACATTCCACCCCACAATACATTCCATTCCATTCCAATCTCCTTTCCACATTCCATTCCACTTTTCTTTCCACTTTCCTTTCCACATTTCATTCCATTCCATTTAACATTCCATTCCATTAAATTGCACATTCCATTTCATTCACTTACATGCTACATTCCATTCCATTCCATTCAACATTCCATTCCTGTCCATTCCACCGTCCATTCCATTCCATTTCACATTCCATTCCATTACATTACACATTATTTTCCATGCCATTCCACATTCCATTTCATTCCTCATTCTGTTACATTCCATTCCACATTCCATTCCATTCCACTCCATATGGAATTCCATTCCATTCCATTCCAGATTACATTCCACATTCCATCCCATTCCATTCCATATTCCATTCCACTTTCCAATCCATTACTTTCTACATTTCTTTCCATTCCTTTCCATTCCACATTTCATTCCATTCCATTCCACATTCCTTTCCAATCCATTCCATTCCACATTGCATTCCATTCCATTCCATTCCACATTCCGTTCCATTACACATCCCATTAATCATTCCATTCCATTCCATCCCACATTCCTTTCAGCATTTCATACCATTCCATTCCATTTTCCATTCCACATTCCATTCCATTCCATTCCACATTCCATTCCATTCCATTCCACGTTGCATTCCATTCCATTCCACTTTCCATTCAATTCCATTACTTTCCACATTCCATTCCATTCCATTCCATTTCACATTCCATTCCATTCCATTCCACATTTGATTCCAATTCACACCCCATTCCAGTCCATTCCGAATTCCATTCCATTCCATTCCATGCCACTTTGCATTCCATTGCATCCACATTCCATTCCATTGCATTCCACATTCTATTCAATTCCATTAAACTTTCCATTCCATTGCATTCCTTTCCATTCCATATTCCGTTCCATTCCATTCCACATTCCATTCCACATTAAATTCCATTCCATTCCACATTCCATTCCACATTCCATTCCATTCCATGCCACATTCCATTCCACATTCCATTCCATTCCATTCCAAATACGATTCCATTCCATTCCACATTCCATTCCCTTCCATTCCACATTGCATTCCATTCCATTCCATTCCACATTGAATTCCATTCCGTTGCATTCCACATTCCATTCCATACCATTAAATATTCCATTGCATTCCATTCAACATTCCATTGCATTCCATTCCATGTTGCATTCAATTCTTTTCTATTCCTCATTTCATTCCATCCCATTCCATTACATTGCACATTCCATTCCACATTCCATTACATTCCATTGTACATTGCATTCCATTCCATTCCATATTTCATTCCAATGCAAATTGCATTCCATTCCACATTCGATTTCATACTTTTCCATTGAATTCCAAATTCCATTCCACATTCCATTCTACATTCCATTCCATTGAATTCCACATTCCATTTCCCATTCCATTCCACTTTCCATTGCACAATCCATTCCATTGCTTTCCACATTCCACTTCAAAATCCATTCCACATTCCATTCCATTTAATTCCACATTCCACTCCCCATTACATTCCACATTCAATTCCCCATTCCTTTCCATTTCATTCCACATTCCATTCCATTCCATTACACATTCCATTCCACTTTCCATTCGATTTTATTCCACATTAAATTCCATTCCATTACACATTCCATTCCACTTTCCATTCCGCGTTCCATTCCAATTTCCATTGCACGTTCCATTCCATTACATTCAACGTTCCATTCCACATTCCATTTCATTCCATTCCACTTTCCATTCAACATTCCATTCCGCCTTCCATTCCTTTCCATTCCACATTCCTTTCCAGATTCCATTCAACATTCCATTCCACAATCCATTCCATTCCGTTCCACATTCCATTCCTCATTCCATTTCTTTCAATTCCACATTCCATTCCATTCCACTCCACATTCGATTCCACATTCCTGTCCATTCCATTCCACTTTCCATTGAAAATTCCATTCCACATTCCATTTCATTCCATTCCACATTCCATTCCACGTTCCATTCCACTCCTTTCCACGTTCCATTCCACGTACCATTGCACAATCCATTCCACATTCCATTGCATTCTATTCCACATTCCATTCCACATTCCATTCCATTCTATTCCTCATTCCATTCCACAGTCCATTCCATTCCATTCCACATTCCATTCCATTCCATTCCACTTTCCATTCCATTCAATTCCTCATTCCATTACACAGTCCATTCCATTCCATTCCACAATTAATTCCACATTCCATTCCATTCCATTCCACATTCCTTCCACATTACATTCCACGGTCCATTCCAAGATCCATTCCACGTTCCATTCCACGATCCATTCCGCGTTCCATTCTATTGCATTCCATTTTCCATTCCATTCCATTCCATGTTCCATTCCATTCCATTTCACATTCCATTCCAGATTCCATTTCACATTCTTTTCCACTTTCCTTTGCACATTCCATTCCATTCCATTCCACTGCACATTCCATTCCATTCCATTCAACATTCCATACCATTCCTTTCCACATTCCATTCCATTCCAATCCATTCCATTCCACATTCCATTGCTTTCCATTCCATTCCACCTTCCATTCCACATTCCTTTACCTTTCATTCCACATTCCATTCCATTCCATTCCATTTAATTCCACTTTCCATTCCACGTGAAATTCCACGTTGCTTTCCACTTTCCATTCCACGTTCCATTCCACATTACATTCCGTTCAATTCTCTTCGTATTCCCCATTCCATTCCACTTTCCATTCCATTCCATTCCACATTCCATTCCAGTCCATTCCACATTCCATTCCATTCCACTTTCCATTCCATTGCATATTCCATTCCATTCATTTCCATTCAAATCCAACTTCCATTCCACATTCCATTGCATTGCATTGCACATTCCATTATACTCCATTCCATACTGAATTCCATTCTTTTCCCCATTCCATTCCATTCCAATCCATTTCAAGTTCCATTCTATTTATTCCACATTGCATTTCAATACCTTCCAAATTGCTTTCCATTCCATTCTACTCCACATTCAATTCCATTCCATTCCATATTCCATTCCATTCCTTTGCACATTCCATTCCATTCCATTCCACATTACATTCCACATTCCATTCCATTTAATTCAATTTCATTCCACATTCCGTTAAATTCCATTCCACATTCAACTCCATTCCATTCCATTCCACATTCCATTCCACAATGCATTCCTCATTCCATTCCTTATTCCATTCCATTCCATTCCATTTTATTCCACATTCCTTGAAATTCCAGTCCACATTCCATTTCATTGCATTCCATTCCACATTCCATTCCATTCCATTCAACATTCGTTCTATTCCATTCCATGTTGCATTCCATTCCATTCCACATTCCACTCCACATTCCATTCCTTGCCATTCCGCATTCCATTCCCTTTTATTCCACAGTCCATTCCACGTTACATTACATTACCTTCTACAATCCATTCCACATTCCATTCCAATCCATTCCACATTCAATTCCATTCCGTTCCATATTCTTTCCATTCCATTCCATTCCACATTCTATTCAATTCCATTCAATTCCACATTCCATTCCACATTCCATTCCACATTCCATCCCATTGCTTTCCACATTCCCTTCCATTCTATTCCACATTGCTTTCCATTCCATTCCACATACCTTTCCATTCCATTTCTCATTCCGTTACACATTGCATTCCATTCCATTACAAATTCCATTTCACATTCCGTTCCACATTCCACACCATTCCATTGCATACCACATTCCACATTCCATTCCACATTGCATCCCATTCAATTCCATATTCCCTTCCACATTTCATGACATTCCATTTCACATTCCCTTCCATTCCATTCCATTCCACATTCCATTCAATTCCATTTCATTGAATTCCACATTCCATTCCATTCCTTTCTATTCCACATTCCATTCCACATTCCATTCCTTTCCATTTGTGATTCCATACCACATTCCATTGCATTCCATTCCACATTGCATTCCACATTCCATTCCACATTCCTTTCCACATTCCTTTCCACATTCCAATACATTCCATTCCACATTCCATTCCACATTCCATTCCATTCCATTTCTCATTAAATTCCACATTCCATTCCATTCCTTTCCACATTCCATTCCACTTTCCATTCCACGTTCCATTCTATTCCATTCAATTGCATTCCATTCCACATTAAATTCTTTCCAATTTCACACTCCATTACATTCCATTACACATTCCATTCCACTCCGTTACACATTCCATTCCATTCCATTACACATTCAATTCCATTCCATTACACATTCAATTCCATTCCACTTTCCGTTCTACATTCCATTCGACATTCCATTCCACTCCATTTCCCATTGCATTCCATTCCATTCCATTCCACTTTCCATTCAATTGTACATTCCATTCCATTCAATTCCATTCCATTCCATTCCACATTGCATTCCATTCCACTCCATTCCATATTCTATTACATTCCTTTCCATTCCATTCCATATTCCATTCCATTCCATTCCTCATTCAAATCCATTCCTTTCAACTCCATTCCACATTCCTTTCCATTCAATTCCACATTACATTCCATTGCACATTCCATTCCATTCCATTCCATTCCATTCCACATTCCATTCCATTCAATTCCATGCCATTTCATATACCATTCCATTCCATTGCAAATTCCATTCCATTCCATTCCACTTTCCATTCCATTTTTCATTCAATTGCGTTCCATTCCACATTTCATTCCACATTCCATCCCACTGCATTCCACATTCCATTTCATTCCATTCCACTTTCCATTCCACATACCTTTCCACATTACATTCCTTTCCATTTCATTCCATTCCACATTCCACTCCTTTACATTACACATTCCATTCACTTCCATTCCACATTCCAGTCCATTCCATTAAATATTGCATTCCATTCCATTCCACATTCCATTCTGCATTCCATTCCATTCCATTCCACATTCAATTCCATTCCGTTCTACATTCCATTCCATATTCAATTCCATTCCATTCTACATTCCATTCCATTCCATTCCATTACGCATTCCATTCCATTCTATTCCTCATTCCATTCCTTTCCATTCCATATTGAATTCCATATTCCATTCAATTCCGATCCATTCCTTTCCACTTTCCATTCCTTTCCATTCCACTTTCCATTGCATTCTAATCCACATTCCATTTCACATTCCTTTCCATTCAACAATCCATTCCACTTTACATTCCCCTACATTCGACATTCAGTTACACATTGCATTCAATTATGTTCCACTTTCCATTCCACATTCAATTCCTCATTCCATTGAATACAATTCCAGATTCCATTACTTTCCATTCAATTGCATTCCAATTTGTATTCCATTCCACTCCAAATTCCATACCATTCCAATCCAAATTCCATTCCATTCTATTCCGTATTCCATTCTATTCCATTCCATATTCCATTCCATTCCATTCCACATTCCATTCCATTCCATTCCGCATTCCATTTCACTTTCCACTCCATTCCATTCCACATTCCGTTCCATTCCATTCATCATTCCATTACGTTCTGATACACATTCAATTCCATTCAATTCCATTCCATTCCACATTCCATTCCACAGTCCAGTCCATTCTATTCCATTCCACATTCCATTCCACTTTCCAATCCATTGCATTCCAAATTCCATTCCACAATCCATTCCATTCCATTTCTCATTCCGTTACACATTCCATTCCATTCCATTCCAAATTCCATTCCACATTCCATTCCCCATTCTATACTATTCCATTGCATTCCACATTCCAGAATCCATTCCACATTGCATCCCATTCAATTCCATATTCCCTTCCACATTTCATGCCATTCCATTTCACGCCATTCCATTTCACATTCTGTTCCATTGCATTCCATTCCACATTCCATTCAATTCCATTTCATTGAATTCCACATTCCATTCTATTCCATTCCATTCTGCATTCCATTCCACATTCCATTCCTTTCCATTTGTCATTCCATTCCACATTATATTCCATTCCTTTCCACGTTCCATTCCACATTCCATTCCACATTCCTTTCCACATTACATTCCACATTCCAATACATTCCATTCCACATTCCATTCCACATTTCATTCCGTGCCATTACACATTCCATTCCACTTTGCATTCCATTCCATTTCTCATTAAATTCCACATTCCATTCCATTCCTTTCCACATTCCCTTCCACATTCCATTCCACGTTCCATTCTGTTCCATTCCATTCCATTCCATTCCACTCCACATTAAATTCCTTCCCATTTCACATTCCGTTCCATTCCATTACACATTCCATTCCATTCCACTTTCCGTTCTACATTCCATTCGACATTCCTTTCCATTCCATTTCACATTGCATTCCATTCCATTCCATTCCACTTTCCATTCCATTCTATGTTCCATTCCATTCCATTCCATTCCACTTTGCATTCCATTCCACTCCAATCCATATTCCATTCCATTCCCTTCCATTCCATTCCATTCCATTCCACATTCCACATTACAATCCACATTGCATCCCATTCCATTCCATATTCCCTCCCACATTCCATTCAATTCCATTTCACATCCCATTCCATTCCATTCCATTCCACATTCCATTCCATGCCATTTCTTTCCTCATTCCTTTCCATTCCATTCTATTCCACATTCCATTCCCATCCGTTCCACATTCCATTCCATTCCATTCCATTCCACATTCCATTGCACATTCCATTCCGTTTCATTCCACATTCCATTCCACATTCCATTCCACATTCCAATACATTCCATTCCACTTTCCATTCCACATTTCATTTCATTCTGTTACACATTCCATTCCATATTGCATTCCATTCCATTTTTCATTACATTCTACATTCCATTCCATTCCTTTCTACATTACATTCCGCATTCCATTCCTTTCCATTCCAATCCATTCCATTCCACATTCCATTCCTTTGCATTCCACATTCCATTCCATTCCACTACACATTCCATTCGATTCCATTACACCTTCCATTCCATTGCACATTCCATTCCACATATCATTCGACATTACTTTACATTCCATTTCACATTCCATTCCATTCCATTTCACATTCCATTCAATTCCATTCCACTTTCCATTCCATTCCACATTCCATTGCATTGAATTCCTTTCCATTCTATTCCACATTGCATTCCTTTCCATTCCATTCCATATTCCATTCCGTTAAATTCCATTCCATTCCATATTACATTCTGTTCCATTCTTTATTCCATTAAATTCCATTCCACTCCATTCCACGTTCCATTCCATTCCATTCCACTTTCCATTCCATTTCATTCAACGTTACAATCCACATTCCATTCCGTTTCATTCCACTTCCCATTCCAGATCCCATTCCACATTCCGTTGAATTCCATTCCACAATCTATTCAATTCCATTCAATTCCATTCAATTTCATTCCAAATTCCTTTCCATTCCATTCCACATTCCATTCCATTCCATTACACATTCCATACATTTCCATTCCACATTCATTTCCGCATACCATCCCATTCAATTTCACATTACATTCTACATTTCTTTCCATTCCATTAAACATTTCATTGCATTCCACATTCCATATTCCATTCCACATTCCATTCCGCATTCCTGTCCCTTCCAATCCATATTTCATTCCATTAAATTCCACGTACCATTCCATTCCATTCCACATTCCATTCCATTCCATTCTGCTTTCCATTCCATTCTATTCCACGTACCATTCCATTCCATTCCACGTACCACTCCATTCCATTCCACATTTCATTCCATTCCATTCCACATTCCATTCCACATTCCATTCCGCATTCCATTCACTGCCATTCTACATTCCGTTCCATTCCATTTCTCATTCCATTCCACATTACATTCCACGTTCCATTCCACGTTCCATTTCACGTTGCATTCCACGTTCCATTCCATTCCATTCCGTGTTCCATTCCACATAGCATTCAATTCCATTCCACTTTCCATTCCTTTCCATTTCATTCCACATTCCATTCCATATTCCATTCCATATTTGATTGCGCATTCCAGTCCCTTCCATTCCACATTCCATTCTCTCCATTCCAATTTCCTTTCCATTCCATTAAACATTCCATTCCATTCCAGATTCCATTCCATTCTATTCCACATTCTATTGCCTTCCATTCCACATTCCATTCCATTCCATTCCACGTTCATTTCACGTTCCATTCTATTCGATTCTACGTTCCATTTCATTCCATTCCTCGTTCCACTTCATACCATTTCACATTCTATTCCACATTCCATTCCACTATGCATTACATATTCCATTTCACATTCCGTTCCACATTCCATTTCACATTCCTTTCCATTGCATGGCATTCCACTTTCCATTCCATTCCATTCCACAGTCTATTCATGTCCCTTCCTTTCCATATTCCATTGCATTCCATTCCACATTGCATTCCCTTCCATTCCATTCCACTTTCCATTCCTTTCCATTCCATTCCATTGCACATTGCATTTCAAATTCCAGTACATTCATTTCCACATTCCTTTCCATTCCATTCCACTGTCCATTTACTTCCATTCCACTCTCCATTCCATTCCGCGTTCCTTACCATTCCATTCCGCGACCAACTCTGTTACATTCCACATTAAATTCCCTTGCATACCACATTCCAGTCCATTCCAATCCATTCCACGTCTCATTCCTTTCCATTCCACGTTCCATTTCATTGCATTCCACTTTCCAATCCATTCCATTCCACGTTTCACTCTCTTCCATTCCATGTTACATGCTATTCCATTTTACATTCCATTCCATTCCACTGCATTCCATCGCACATTCCATTCCAATTTCCATTCCATTCCCTTCGATTCCACATTCCATTCCACTTTCCGTTCCATTCCATTCCAGGTTGCATTCCATTCATTTACACTTTCCAATCTACATTTCATTCCGTTTCATTCCACATTGCATTCCACATTCCATTCCATTCCTTTCCACATTGCATTCCATTCCATTCCACATTCCTTTCCATATTCCATTCCATTCCATTCCACGTTCCATTAAATTCCATTCCACATTCAATTCCATTCCATTTCCATTTCATTCCGCTTACCATTCCACATTCCATTCTATTTCATTCCACATTCCATTTCACATTCCATTCCATTTCATTCTACACTGCATAACATTGCATTCCTCATTCCATTCCATTCCATTCCACGATCCATTTAATTCCATTCCATTCCGTTCTATTCCTTTCCAAATTCTATTCCATTCCATTCCACGTTCCATTCCACTCCATTCCATTGAATTTCACATTCCATTCCATTCCATTCTACATTCCATTCCATTCCATAAAACGTTCCATTCCAAATTCCATTCCACATTCCATTCCTTTCCATTGCATTCCATTCCCCATTCCACTCCATTTTCTTACACATTCCATTCAATTCCTATCCACATTCCTTGGCATTCCATTAAACATTCCATTCAAATCCATTCTACATTCCATTCCGCATTCGATTCCATTCCATTCCACATTCCATTCCACATTCCCTTCCTTTCAATGCTACATTCCATTCCATATTCCATTAAATTCCATTTTACATTCCATTCCATTCCATTCCACATTACAATCCATTGCATTCCATTCCATTACACATTGCATTCCATATTAAATTCCATTCCATTCCACTCCTCAGTCCATTCCATTCCATTCTACATTCCATTTCACATTCCATTTCACATTCCGTTCCATTCCATTCAACAATCCCTTCCACATTGCATTCCATTCCTTTCCATGTTCCATTGTGCAATCGATTCCATTCCATGCCACTTTCCATTCTACATTCCATTCCGCATTGCACTCAACTCCATTCTACATCCCATTCTGCATTCCATTCCACATTCCATTCCACATTCCATTCCATTGCATTCCACATTCCATTAAATTCCCTTCCACATTCCACTCCTTTTTGACCCACATTCAATTCCATTCCAATCCATTCCATCACACATTCTATTCCATTCGATTACATCCATATTCCAGTCCACATTCCATCCCATTATATTCCACATTCCATTCTACATTCCATTCCATTCCATTTCATGTTCCATTCCATTCCATTTCATGTTCCATTCCATTCCATTCCATTCCACATTCCATTCAATTCCATTCCTCATTCCATTCCATTACACTACACATTCCAATACCTATTCCATTCCATTCCATTCCACATTGCAATAAATTCCATTTCACATTCAATTCCATCCCATTTCCATTCCATTCCACTTTCCATTCCACATTCCATTCCATTTCATTCCACATTCCATTCCACATTTCATTCCATTTCATTCCACAGTCCATTACATTTCATTCTTCATTCCATTCCATTCAATTTCGCTTTCCATTCCTTTCCACGTTCCATTTAATTCCATTCCATTCCGTTCCATTCCTTTCCAAGTTCTATTAAATTCCGTTTCACATTCCTTTCCATTTCATTCCACATTCCATTACATTGCATACCTCATTCCATTCCATTCAATTTCACTTTTCATTCCGTTCCATGTTCCATTTAATTCCATTCCATTCCATTCCATTCCATTCCAAGTTCTATTACATTCCATTTCACATTCCATTCCATTCCATTTTACTGCACTCCACATGGCAGTCCACTTTACTTTCCACATTCCTTTCCACATTCCATTCCATTCCATTGCATATTCCATTCTACTTTCCATTCCATTTCATACCACATTCCATTCCAAATTCCATTCCATTCCTTTCAGTTCCATTCCATTCAACATTGCATTCCACATTCCGTTACATTCCATTCCACATTGCATTCAACATTCCATGCTACATTCCATTCCATCCCATTCCACATTCCATTCCATTCCATTCCACGTTCCTTTCAACATTCCATTCCATTCCACTCCACATTCCGTTATGTTCCATTCCACGTTCCATCCCATTGAATTCCATATTCCATTCCACTATCCTTTCCTTTCCATTCCACATTCCATTCCGTTCCATTCCATTCCACATTCCATTCCGTTCCATTTAATTCCACATTCCTTCCATTCCATTCCACATTACATTCCTTTCGATTCCACCTTCCATTCAATTCTATTACACTTTCCATTCCATACGATTACATATTCCATTATGTTGCATTACACGTTACATTCAATTTCACATTCCATTCCACATTCCATTACACTCCATTTCATATTCCATTCCATTCCATTCCACATTCCATTCAATTCCATTCCATTACATTCCATTCCACATTCCTCTCCATTCCATTCCATTCTGCATTCCATCCCATTCCATTCCATATTCCATTAAATATTTCATTCGACATTCCATTCCATTCCATTCCAAATTCCATTCCATTCCATTCCATTCCATTCTATTCGACATTCCATTCCATTCCATTCCACATTCCATTCCATTCCATTCCAGTTTCCATTCCATTCCATTCCATTCCACATTCCATTCCTTTCCATTCCGCTTTCCATTCTATTCCCGTGTGCATTCGATTCCATATTCCATTCCACATTCCATTCCGCATTCCATTCCCTTCCTTTCCACATTCCATTCCACTCAATTCCATGTGCCATTCCATTCCATTCCACGCTCCATTCCATTCCATTCCACATTGCATTCCACTTTCCATGCCACATTCCATTCGGCATTCCTTTCCCTTCCATTCCACATTCCATTCCATTCCATTACTCATTCCATTCCACGTTCCATTCCACGTTCCATTCCATTCCATTCCACATCACATTGGATATTCCATTCCATTGCATTCCACATTCCATTCCGTTCCATTCCACGTTCCATTTCACATACCATTTCACATTCTATTCCATTTCATTCAACATTCTATTCCATATTACATTCCAAATTTCATGCCACATTCCATTCCAATACATTCCACATTCCATTGCACAATCCATTCCACTTTGCATTACATACCATTCCAGATTGCATTCCATTCCATTCGACTTTCCATTCCTCATTTCATTCAATTTCTTTCCACATTCCATTCCACATTCAATTCCATTCCATTCCACGTTCCATTCCACGTTCGATTCCACGATCCATTCCATTCCATTACACATTCCTTTCAGTTGCATTCCACATTCCATTCCACTTTGATTTCCATTCAATTCCACTTTCCGTTCCACATTCCATTCCATTCTAGTCCATTACACTTTCCATTCCATATTCCATTCCATTCCATTGCATTCCACATTCCATTCCTTTCCATTCCATTACAATTTCCATTCCTTTCCACATTCCATTTCTCATTCCACTCCATTCCATTCCACTTTTAATTCCACGTCCTTATCAACTTTGCTTTCCACATTCCATTCTACACTCCATTCCATTGCGTTATACATTCCATTCCACATTCCCTTCCTTTCCATTCCATTCCATTCCACATTCCACTTCTCATTCCCCTCCATTCCATTCCACTTTGCATTCCACATTCCCTTCCATTCCATTCCATTCCACATTTCATTTCTCATTCCCCTCCATTCCATTCCACTTTCCATTCCACATTCCCTTCCATTCCTTTCCATTCCACATTTCATTCCAGGTTCTAGTCTGCTTTACATTCCACATTCCATTCCTCTCTGCATTCCTTTCCATTCCACTTTCTAGTCCACTTTCCATTCCACATTCATTCCTCACTCTATTCCATTACATTCCACATTCCATTCATTCCATCCGATTCCACATTCTATTCCATTCAAAATTCCATTCCATTCTACATTCCAGTCCTCATTACTTTCCTTTCCACTCCACTTTCCTTTGCACATTCCATTCAAATCCAATCCACATTCCATTCCAATTTCCATTTTATTCCATTCCACATTCCATTCCACATTCCATTCCACATTCGATTCCATTCCATTACACATTCAATTCCACATTTGATTCCTTTCCTTTCCACTTTCTCTTCCACATTCCTTTCCTCTACATTCCACTTTTCATTCTGTTTAATTCTTTTCCAGTACACATTCTATTCCATTGTATTCCATTCCACAATCCATTCCATTCCATTCCACATTCCATTCCACATTCCGTTCCTTAACTATCCACATTCCATTCCCTTCCATTCCACATTCCTTTCCATTCCATTCCACATTCCATTCCATTCCAATCCACATTCCATTCCATTCCATTCCACATTCCATTCCATTCCATTGTATTCCACATTCCATTCCATATTCCTTTCCACATTCCATTCCATTCCATTCCACATTCCTTTCCATTCCATTCAACATACCATTCCATTCCATTCCACATTCCATTCCATTCCATTCCTCTCCAGATTCCATTCCACATTCCTTTCCTTTCTTTTCCACATTCCATTCCATTCCATTCCAGATTCCATTCCTCTAAATTCCATTCTATATTTCTTTCCATTCCATTCCACTTTCCATTCCATTCCATTGCATTCCATTGCATTCCACTTTCCATTCCACATTCCATTACACATCCCATTCAAAATTCCATTCCATTCCATTCCACATTCCATTCCATTCCATTCCACACTCCATTCCATTCCATTCCACACTCCATTCCATTCCATTTCACATTCCATTCCATTGCGTTCCACATTCCATTAAACATTCCATTCCACGTTCCATTCCACATTGTTTTCCATGTTCCATTCCACCTTCCATTCCATTCCCTTTCACCTTCCACTCCACAGTCCTTTCAACGTTGATTCCACTCCTTTACACATTACATTCCACATTAGATTCCATTCGATTCCACATTGAATTCCACATTCCATTCCACATTGCATTCCATTGCATTCCACTCCGCATTCCATTCCATTCCATTGAACATTCCATTCCATTCCATTCCACATTCCATTAAATCCCATTTCCTTCCATTCCATTCCATTCCAATTTCCATTCCGTTCTACATTCAATTCTACATTCGTTTCCATTGCATTCCACCTTCCATTCCACAATCCATTGCATTCCATTCCACATTCCATTCCATTCCATTCCTCTTTCCATTCCACATTCCATTCCATTCTATTCCATTATACATTTTATTTCACATTCCATTCCATTCCAGTCCACATTATGTTACACTGTGTTACATTCCACATTCCATTCCATTCAACTCCATTCCATTCCACATTCCATTCCATTCCATTACACTTTCTGTTCCATATTCCAATTCACTACATTCCACATTCCATTCCTCATTCCATTCCATCCCTTTCCACATTCTATTCCATGCCATTCCACATTCCATTCAACAATGCATTCCATTCCATTCCACATTCCAGTCCACATTCCATTCCATGCCATTCCACACTCCATTCCATATTCCTTTACATTCCATTCCATATTCCTTTACATTCCAATCCATATTCCATTCCATTTCTGTCCACATTCCATTCCATTCCATTCCATTCCTCATTCCATTCCATTCCATTCAACATTGCATTCGATACCATTCCACTTTGCATTCGATTCCATTGAACATTCTACTCCATTCCTTTCCACTTTCCATTCCACATTCCATTGGACATTCCATTGCACATTCCATTCCACGTTCCATTTGAAGTTCCAATCCACGTTCCATTCCACATTTGATTCCATTCCATTCCATTCCTCATTCCATTCCACATTCCATTTCACATTCCTTTCCTTTCCATTCAACATTCCATTCAACATTCCATTCCACATTCCATTCCACATTCCTTTGATTTCCATTCCATATTCCGTTCCATTACATTCCACATTCCATCCCATTCCATTCCACATTCCACCCCATTCCATTCCACATTCCATTCCATTCCATTCCATTCCATTCCACATTCCGTTCCATTCCACATTCTTTTCCATTCGGTTGCATTGCACATTCAATTCCATTCCATTCCATTCCATTCCACATTCCATTCCACTTTCCTTTCCATTCCTTTCCTCATTCCATTCCATTCCATTCCATTGCAGTCCAAATTCCATTCTATTTCATTCCATTGCACATTCCATTCCATTCCATTCTTCATTCCATTCCATCCATTCCACGTTCCATTCCACGTTCCAATCCATGTTCCATTCCACCTTCCACTCCATTCCATTCCATTCCACATTCCATTCCACTTTCCATTCCACATTCCTTTCCATTCTGTTTCACATTTCTTTGAACATTCTTTTCCACATTCCTTTCCACATTCATTTCCATTCCATTCCACATTCCATTCCATTCCATTCCTCATTCCATCCCATTCCATTCCACGTTCCATTCCATTCCACGTTCCATTCCATTCCATTCCATTCCATTCCACATTCCATACTTTTCCATTGCATTCCACTTTCCATTCCTTTCCTTTACACATTCCATTCCATTCCATTCCACATTCCATTCCACATCCCATTCCATATTCCATTCCACGTTCCATTCCACGTTCCATTCCACGATCCATTCCATTCCATTCCACATTCCATTCCATTCCATTCCGCCTTCCATTGCTCTTTCCATTCCATGTTCCATTCCACATTCCATTACTTTCCACTCTGAGTTCCATTGCTTTCCATTCCGCATTCCATTTCAATCAATTCCACGTTCTGTTTCACATTGCATTTCACATTCCATTCCACATTGCACTTCGCAATCCTTTCCATTCCATTCCATTCCACTCCACGTTCCATTCAATTCAAATCCGCATTACATTCAATTACATTCCACGTTCCATTCCATTCCACATTCCATTCTTTTCCATTCCAGATTCCATTCCATTCCATTCCACATTACTTTCCTTTGCATTCCACATCCCATTCCACATTATATTCCAAAGCATTTTATTCCACATTCCATTCCATTCCATTACACACACCATTTCATTTCATTCCACATTCCATTCCACTTTAAATTCCTCATTCCACTCCGTTCCATTCCACGTTCCTTTCCACACTCCATTCTACATTCCATTTCATGATGCATTCCACTCCTTTCCACATTCCTATCCAGATTGTATTCCACATTCCATTCCATTCTATTCCACATTCCATTCCCCCTTCCATTGCAATCCATTTGACATTCCATTCCACATTACATTGCATTCCATTTCGCATTGCATTCCCCTTTCCATTCCATTCCATTTCACATTGCATTCCTTTTCATTCCACATTTCTTTCCACATTACTTTCCACATTCCATTCCATTCAATTCCGCATTCCATTTTAAATTCCATTCCACATTCCTTCCCACATTCCATTCCACATTCCATTTCACATTCCATTCCACATTCCATTTCACATTCCATTCCACATTCCATTTCTGATTCCATTCCACATTCCATTCCAATCCATTACACAATCCATTCCACATTCCGTTCAATTCCATTCCACCTTCCATTCCATTCCATTCTACATTCCATTCCAATCCATTCCATTCCATTCCACATTGCGTTCCACATTCCATTCCATTACATTCCACTTTCCATTTCTCATTCCATTCCATTCCATTCCACATTCCATTCGACGATCCATTCCATTCCACAATGCATTCCACATTCCATTCCCTTCCATGCCACTTTCTATTTCACATTCCATTCCATTCCATTCCATTTTCAATTCCTTTCCACATTTCATTATATTACACATTCCATTGCACATTCGATTATATTCCATTCCACAATCCATTCCATTCCTTTCCACATTCCATTCCATTCCATTTCACATTCCATTCCACATTCCATTCCATTGCAATCCACTTTCCATTCCATTCCATACCATTCCCATCCACATCCCATTCAATATTCCATTCCATTCCACTTTCCATTCCATTCAATTCCACATTCCTTTCCATTATATTCCCCATTCCATAGAATTCCACATTCCATTCCATTACATTCCTTATTCCCTTCCATTCGAGATTGATGTCCATTCCATTCCACATTCCATTCCATTCCAAATACCACTCCACTGATTTGCACATTCCATTCCATTCCACATTCCATTCCACATTTCATTCCATTCAACATACCATTCCATTCCACATTCCATTCCATAATCCTTTCCAATCCATTCCATTCCATTCCATTCCATTCCACATTCCTTTCCATTCCATTCCATTCCTTTCCATTCCACATTCCATTCCATTCCACTTTGCATTCCACATTCCAACCATTCCATTGCATTCCATTCCACATTCCATTCCATTCCACCTACCATTCGAATGTATTCCACATTCCATTCCATTCCATTCCACATACCATTCCAATGCCTTCCCCATTCCATTCCATTCCATTCCATTCCATTGCACTCCATTCCGTTTCTTTGCATTCCACATTCCGTTGCATTGCATTCATTTCCAGATTAAATTCCATTCCACATTTCATTCCATTTCACTTTCTATTCCATCTCCCATTCCATTCCATTCCGCATTCCATTCCACATTCCATTCCACATTCCAATCCATTCCGTTCCACATTCCATTCCATTCCATTCCATTCCACCTTCTTTTCCATTCCATTCCACATTCCATTCCACATTCCATTCCACATTCCATTCCACATTCCAATCCATTCCTTTCCACGTTCCATTACATTCCATTCCACATTCCTTTCTACATTCGATTACACATTCCATTCCACATTCCATTCCACGTTCCATTCCACTTTTCATTCCAGATTAAATTCCATATTCCATTCCATTCGATTCCACATTCCATTTCATATTCCTTTCCACATTCCATTCCTATCCATTCCACAGTCATTTCCACATTCCATTCCATTACATTCCACTTTCTATTCCACATTCCATTCCACATTCCATTCCACTCCTTTCCACATTCCATTCCACCTTCCATTCCCTTTCAATCCATTCCACATTCCACTCCATTTCTTTCCAGATTCCATTCCATTCCATTACATTCCATTCCACATTCCTTTACATTCCATTCTACCTTTCTTTGCATTCCACTCCTCTATGCATTCCATTGCTTTCCAAGTTCCATTCCGCGTTCCATTCCACCTTCCATTCCACGTTCTTATCAACATTCCAGGCCACGTTCCATTCCACTTTCCACTCCACGTTCCATTCCATTCCATTCCACGTTCCATTCCATTTTCCATTCCACTTTCCCTTCCACTTTCCATACACGTTCCTTCCGCATTCCACTCCATTCCAATCTGAATTCCTTTCCATTCCATTCCACATTCCATTACATTCCATTCCAATCTGAATTCCTTTCCATTCCATTCCACATTCCATTCCATTCCATTCCTCTTTCCATGCTTATTCCATTCCATTCAATTCTGCATTCCATTCCTTTCCATTCCACATTCCATTAGACTCCATTCCATCTTCCATTCCATTCTGCATTCCATTCCATTCCATTTCACATTCCATTAGACTCCATTCCTCCTTCCATTCCATTCCATTCCAATTTCCTTTCCATTCCATTCCACATACCATTCCTCATTCCTTCCCTCTCCATTCCACATTCTATTCCACATTCCATTACGTTCCATTCTACTTTCCATTCCATTCCTTTCCACTCCATATTCCTTTCCATTCCACATTCCTTTCCATTCCATTCCACATTCTGTTCCATTCCTTTCCATGTTCCATTCCATTCCATTTGACGTTCCATTCCACATTTCATTCCATTGCATTCCAACTTCGATTCCATTGTATTCCACGTTCCATCCATTCCGTTCCAAATTCCATTCCTTTACACATTCCATTCCACATTCCATTCCATTCCTCACTCCACTCCAATCCATTCCACATTCCATTCCACATTCTTCTCCATTCCATTCCACATTCCAATCCTCATTCCTTTCTATTCCATTCCACATTCCACTCCATTCCATTCCATTCCACATTCCACTCCATTCCATTCCATTCCATATTCCATTCCATTCCTTTCCACATTCCATTCCGTTCCATTCCACATTCCACTCCATTCCATTCCATTCCACCTCCAATTCCACTTTCTGTTCCACGTTGCATTCCATTCCATTCCTATTTCCATTCCATTTTCCATTCCATTCCATTCCACATTCAATTCCACATTCCATTCCATTCATTTCACATGCCTCTCCATTCCATACCATTCCAGATTCCACTCGTTCCATTCCACATTCCATTCCCCATTCAACTTAATTTCTTTCCCCATTCCATTCCACATTCCATTCTACATTCCATTCCGTTCTATTCCACATTCCACTTCACTCCTTTCCATTGCACATTCCCTTTCATTACATGCCACATTCAATTACATTCCATATCAATTTCCATTTCATTCTATTTCATTCCAATCCACATTCCGTTACGGTGAATACCACATTCCATTCAATTCCATTCCAATTTCCATTGCATTCCATTCCACATTCCATTTCACATTCCATTGCATTCTGTTCCACATTGCTTTCCAATTCACGTTCCATTCCCTTCCATTCCATTCCAGTTCACATTCCATTCCAATACATTCTACATTAAATTCCATTCCATTCCCTATCCCATTCCACATTGCGTTCCACATCCCATTGTACATTCCATTCCGCATTCCATTTCATTCCATTCCATAACCCATTCCATTCCATTTCATGTTCCATTCCACATTTCATTCCATTCCATTCCGCATACCATTCCATTCCATTAAACATTTCATTCCATTCCATTCCACTTTCCATTCCACATTCTATTTCATTCCATTCTACATTCCATTCAACATTGCATTCCATTCCTTTCCACATTCGATTCCACATTCCATTCCACATTCCATTAAAAATTAAATTCCATTCCATTGCATATTCCATTCTACATTCCTTTCAATGACATTTCAGATACCTTTCCACACTCCATTCCATTCCATTCCATTCCACATTCAATTGCATCGCATTCCACAATCCATTCCATTCCATTCCACATTCCGTTCCATTCCATTCCACATTCCATTCCATTACATTCCTTTCGACACTGCATTTCTTTCCATTACACTTTCCATTCCTTTCAATTCCATTTCATTCCACATTCCGTTCCTTTCGATTCTATTCCATTCCACATTCCATTCCATTCCACGTTACATTCCAAATTTCATTCTACATGCCATTCCACATTCCACTCCATTCCCTTCCATTACACATTCTATTCCTTTCTATTCCACATTCCATTCCATTCCATTCCACATTCCATTCCAAATTCTATTCCATTCCATTCCACATTTCATACCATTAATTTCCACCACCCTTTCATTCAATTCGTTTACACATTCCATTCCATTCCTTTCCAAATTCCATTCCGTTCCAGTCCACATTGCATCCCATTCCATTCCACGTTCCATTCCACGATCCATTCTACTTTTCCCTCCAAGTTCCATTCTATTCCATTACACCCTCCATTCCACGTTACATTCCACATACCATTCCATTTAATTCCACATTCCATTCCTTTCCATTCCATATTCCATTCCATTCCTTTCCACATTCCAATCCTTTGCATTCCACAATCCATTCCATTCTATTCCACATTCCATTTCACATTCCATTACACTTTCCAATCCTTTCCATTCCTCATTCGGTTCGATTCCACATTCCATTCCACATTCAAATCCATTCCGCATTCCTTTCCAAGTTCAATTCGTTTCCATTCCGCATTCCATTCCTTTAAATTCCACATTCCATTACATTCCACATTCCATTTCATTCCATTCAACATTACATTTCATTCCATTCCAAGTTGTATTGCATTCCATTCCACATTCCATACCAAATTCAATTCCATTCCATTCCACTTTCCATTCCACATTCCATTCAATTCCGTTCCACATTCCATTCCATTCCATTCCACTTTCCATTCCATTCCATTCCACATTCCTTTCCACATACCATTCCATTCCATTCCACATTCCATCCCATTCCATTCCACATTCCATTCAACATTGCATACCATTCCCATCCATTCCATTACATTCCACTTTCCATTCCATTCCATTCCTCATTTCATTCCATATTCCATTCTGCATTCCATCCACATTCTATCCTATTCCATTACACTTTCCACTCCATTCCTTTCCATTCCACATTCCACTCCATTCAATTCCACCTTCCATTCCACATTCCACTCCACATTCCACTACATTCCATTCCCCATTCCATTCCACATTCCATTACATGCCGTTCCACATTGCACTCTTCCATTCCATTCCATTCCACATTCCATTCCATTCCATTCTACATTCCATTCCATTCCATTCCTCATTCCGTTCCACATTCCATTCAACATCCCATTCCATTCCATTCCACATTCCATTCCACATTCCATTCCATTCCATTGCACATTGCATTCCAAATTCCATTCCATTCCATTCCACAATCCATTCCATTACACTCCATTTTCCATTCCATTGCATTCCACATTCAGTTCTATTCCATTCCGCTTGCCATTACATTCCATGCCACATTGCATTCCATTCCATTCCACTTTCCATTCCATTTTCAATTCCAGTTTCCAGTTCAGGTTCCATACCTTTTTCTACTCCACGTTATATTCCATTCCATTCCACGTTCCATTCCACATACCATTCCATTCCATCAACATTCCATTCCATTCCATTCCACATTCCTTTCCACATACCATTCCATTTCATTCCACATTCCATACCTTTACATTACACATTCCATTCCAAATTCCATTCAATTCCAATCCATTCCATTCCATTCCATTCCACATTCCATTACACATTCCATTCCACATTCCATCCCATTCCATTCCACATTCCACTCCATTCCATTCCATTCAACATTCCCCTCCACATTCCATTCCACTATCCATTCCAGATTCCATCCCATTCCATTCCACATTCCACTCCATTCCATTCCATTCCACATTCCACTCCATTCCATTCTACATTCCATTCCACATTCCACTCCACATTCCACTTCATTCCATTCCATATTCCATTCCACCTTCCATTCCACTGTCCATTCCATGCCATTCCACATTGCACTCTTCCATTCCATTCCATTCCACACTCCATTCCACACTCCATTCCATTCCATTCAACATTCCATTCCACATTCCATTCCATTCCATTCCATTCCACATTCCATTCCATTCCATTCCAAATTCCATTCCAAATTCCATTCCATTCCATTCCACATTCCATTCCATTACTTTCCACATTCCTTTCCATCACATTCCTTTACATATTCCATTACATTCCGTTCCATATTCCATTCCTTTCCATTCCACATTGCATTCCATTCCATTCCACGTTCGATTCCATGTTCCATTCTTCTTTCCCATTCACGTCCAATTCCATTCCGTTCCACCCTCCATTCCACGTTAAATTCCACATAATATTCCATTCCATTCCACATTCCATTCCATTGCATTCCATTCCATATTCCGTTCCATTCTTTTCCACATTCCAATCCTTTGCATTCCACCATCCTTTCCATTCCATTCAACCTTCCATTCCACTTTCCATTCCTTTCCATTCCACATTCCATTCAACATTCCATTCCTATCCGATCCATTCCATTCCACATTGCATTCCATTCCATTCCACATTCCATCCCGTTCCATTCCACATTACATTCAACATTGCATACCATTCCCATCCATTCCATTCCATTCCAAATTCCATTCCATTTCATTCCACATTCCATTCCACATTCCTTTCTGCATTCCATTCCACATTCCATGGTATTCCATTACACTTTCCAATCCATTCCTTTCCATTCCACATTCCACTCCATTCAATTCCATCTTCTATTCCACATTCCACTCCACATTCCACTGCATTGCATTCCCCATTCCATTCCACATTCCATTGCATGGCATTCCACATTGCACTCCTCCATTCCATTCCATTCCACTTGCCATTCCATTCCATTCTACATTCCATTCCATTCCATTCCTCATTCCGTTCCACATTCCATTCAACATCCCATTCCATTCCATTCTACCTTCCATTCCACATTCCATTCCATTCCATTGCACATTGCATTCCAAATTCCATTCCATTCCATTCCATTACACTCCATTTTCCGTTCCATTGCATTCCACATTCAATTCTATTCCATTCCACTTGCCGTTACATTCCATGCCACATTGCATTCCATTCCATTCCACGTTCCATTCCATTTTCAATTCCAGCTTCCTGTTCAGGTTCCATACCTTTTTCTACTCCACGTTATATTCCATTCCATTCCACATTCCATTCCACATACCAATCCATTCCATCCACATTCCATTCCATTCCATTCCACATTCCTTTCCACATACCATTGCATTTCATTCCACATTCCATCCCATTGCATTCCCCATTCCGTTCCAAATTCCATTCCTTTCCAATCCATTCCATTCCATTCCATTCCACATTCCATTCCACATTCCATCCCATTTCATTCCACATTCCACTCCTTTCCATTCCATTCAACATTCCACTCCACATTCCATTACACTATCCATTCCAGATTCCATACCATTCCATTCCACATTCCACTCCATTCCATTCCATTACACATTCCACTCCATTCCATTCTACATTCCATTCCACACTCCACCCCACATTCCACTTCATTCCATTTCATATTCCATTCAACCTTCCATTCCACTCTCCATTCCATGCCATTTCACATTGCACTCTTGCATTCCATTCCATTCCACACTCCATTCCGTTCCATTTCACATTCCATTCCATTGCATTCAACATTCCATTCCACATTCCATTCCATTCCATTCCATTCCACATTCCATTCCATTACATTCCACATTCCATTCGAAATTCCTTTCCGTTCCATTCCACATTCCATTCCATTACTTTCCACATTCCTTTCCATTACATTCGTTTATATATTCCATTACATTCCGTTCCATATTCCATTCCTTTCCATTCCACATTCCATTCTTCTTTCCCATCCACGTCCTATTCCATTCCGTTCCACTCTCCATTCCACGTTAAATTCCACTTACTACTCCATTCTTTTCCACAATCCATTCCATTCCATTCAATTCCATATTCCATTCAATTCGTTTCCACATTCCAATCATTTGCGTACCACAATCCTTTCCATTCCATTCCACATTCCATTCCACTTTCCCTTCCTTTCCATTCCACATTGCATTCCATTCCATTCCACATTCCATTCCACATTGCATTCCACATTCCATTCTACATTTCATTCGACATTCCATCCCATTCCATTCCACATTCCACTCCATTACATTCCATTCCACGTTCCATTCCATTCCATTCCACATTCCATTCCACTCCACATTCCATTCCACATTCCATTCCATTCCACTTCTTTCCATTCCATTCCACATTCCATTCCATTCCATTCCACTTTTCATTTCATTCCATTCCACTTTCCATTTCATTCCATTACATATTGCATTGCAAATTGCATTCCATTCCATTCCACTTTGCATTTCATTCCATTCTGCATTCCATTCCATATTCCATTGTATTCCATTCCACATTTCATTCCACTCTATTCCATTCAATTCCATTCCATTACATTGCATTCCTCTCCATTCCGTATTGCATTCCATTGCGTTACATTCTGCAATCCGTTTCATTCCATTCCACTTTCCATTCCATTCCTTTCCATTCCATTCCACATACCAATCCATTCCACTTTCCATTCCACATTCCATTCCATTCCATTTCACATTCCTGTCCATTCCATTCCATTTTGCACTCCTTTCCATTCCATTCCATTCCATTCCACTTTGCATTCCACATTCCATTACACATTCCATTCCATTCCATTTCACATTCCGTTAATTCCATTCCTTTCCATTCCACTTTCGAATCCATTCCACATTCCATTCCACTTTCCATTGCACTCCATTCCACATTCCATTCCACTTTCCATTCCTTTCCATTCCACTTTCAATTACATTCCATTCTAAATTCCATTGCATTACATTCCACATTGCATTCCATTCCATTCCACGTTGCATTCCATTCCATTCCACGTTGCATTCCATTCCATTCCACATTCCATTCCAAATTCAATTCCATTCCATTTCACATTCCATTCCACATTGCGTTACCCATTACATTCCACGTTCCATTCCACGTTCCTTTCCACGTTCCATTCCACGTTCCATTCCATTGCATTCCGTATTACCTTCCACATTCCATTTAACATTCCATTCCTTTGCTTTCCACATTCCATTCCACATTCCACTTCATTCTTTTCCACATTGCATTCCACTTTCCATTCCACGTTCCATTCCGTTCCATTCCAAATTCCATTCCATTCCATGACATTCAAAATTCCTTTCCATTCTACTTCAATTTGCAATTCATTCCATTCCATTCCATTCCACATTACGCTGAATTCCATTCCACAGTCCATTCCATTCCCTTCCACGTGCCATATCATGCCATTCCACGTTCCATTCCACATTCGCTTCCACTTTCCATTCCACTTTCCATTCCATTCCACTTTCCATTTCCTTCAATTCCACATTCCATTAAATTCCATTCCACATTCCTCTCCATTCCTTTCCAGTCCACATTCCACTCCATTCCATTCCACATTCTCTTAGACATTTTAATCCACATTCAACTTCATTCCATTCCTCGTTCCATTCTATGAAATTCCACATTGCACTCTTCCATTACATTACATTCCACATTCTATTCCATTCCATTCCACATTCCATTCCGCATTCCATTCCACAATCCATTCCTTTCCATTCCACATTCCATTCCACATTCGATTTCACATTCCGTTCTACATTCCATTCCTCATTCCATTCCTTTACATTCCACATTCCACTCAAAATTCCCTTCCATTCCATTACACATTCCACTCCTTTGTATTCCATTCCATTCAATTCAACATTCCATTCCATTCCATTCAACATTCCATTCCATATTCCATTCCACATTCCATTCCACATTCCATTCCATTCCATTACATTCCTTTCCACATTCCTTTCCATTCCATTTCACGTTTCATTCCACATTCCATTCCATTCCATTCCACATTCCGTTCCACATTCCATTCCATATCTTTCCTTTCCACATTCCATTCACTTCTATTCCTTTACATTCCAAATTCCATTCCACGGTCCATTCCACATTCCATTCCACTTTCCTTTCCAGTTTCCATTCCACATTCCATTCCACGATCCATTCCAATTTCCATTCCATTCCATATTCCGTTCCACATTCCATTCCATTCCACGTTCCATTTCTCATTCTATTCCTTTCCATTCCACATTCCATGCCATTCCATTCCACATTCCATGCCATTCCATTCCACATTCCATGCCATTCCATTCCACATTCCATTCCATTCCTTTTCAGGTTCCTTTCCATTCAATTGAACATTCCTTTACATTCCTTTTCACATTCCATTCCATTCCATTCCACACTCCTTTCCATTCCATTCCACTTTCCATTCCATTCCATATTCCTTTCCATTCCACATTCCATTCCATTCCTTTCCATTCCACATTTCTTTCCATTACATTTCACTTTCCATTCTGCATTCCCTTCTATTCCATTCCATTACTTTCCTTTCCCTTCCATTGCCTTCCTCACTCTTTTCCATTCAATTCCGTTCCATATTCCGTTCCATTCCATTCCATTCCATTGTACAATCCATTCCATTCTAATCCACATTCCATTCCATTCCATACCACATTCCATTCCACTCCATACCACATTCCATTCCACATTCCATTCCATTCCTTTCCAGATTCCATTCTACATTCCATTCCAGTCCAGTCCACATTCCATTCAATACAATTCCAGTTACCATTCCACCTTCCATTCTACATTCCATTCCATTCCATTCCACTTTCCATTCTGTTCCATTCCACATTCCATTCCATTCCACATTCCATTCTGTTCCATTCCACATTCCATTCCATTCCATTTCACTTTCCACTCCTCATTCAATTCCATTCCATTCCACATTCCATTCCATTCCATTTCACATTCCATTCCTTTCCACTTTCCATTGCATTCCATTTTATTCGACATTCCTTTCAATTCCATTCCATATTCAATTCCGCGTAACCTTCCATTGCATTCTATTGCATTCCATTGCATTCCATTTGACATTCCTTTACATTACATAGCACATTCCATTCCACATTCCATTCCATTCCGTTCCATATAACAGTAAACTTTCCATTCCACGTAACATTCAACATTTCATTCCACATTCCATTCCATTCCATACCACATTCCATTCCTTTCAATTCCATTACATTCCACATTCCATTCCACATTCCCTTTCATTCAATTCCATGTTCTGTTCCTTTCCATTCCATTCCATTCCCTATTCCATTCCATTCCATTCCACATTCCATTCCATTATATTACATTACGTTCCACTTTGCATTCCATTCCATTCTATTCCCTTCCACATCCCATTTCATATTCCATTCCATGCCATTCCACATTGCAATCCATTCCATTCCGTTCCACATTCCATTCCATTCCATTCCATTCCACTTTCTGTTTCATTCCATTCCACGTTCCATTCCACTTTCGATTGCACATTCCATTCCATGTTCCATTCCATTCCATTCCACATTCCATTCCTTTTCATTCCATATTCCATTTCACATTCCATTTCTTTCCATTCCACATTCCATTCCACATTCCATTCCATTCCTTTCCACATTCCACTCCATTCCATTCCTTTCTATTCCACCTTCCACTGCGTTCCTTTCCATTCCACATTCCACTCTGTTCCACTCCACATTCCATTCCACATTCCACTTCATTCCATTCCACATTCCATTCCACATTCCATTTCACATTCCATTCCACAATCCTTTCCTCATTGTCTTCCATGCCATTCCACATTCCACTCTACTCCTTTCCATTCCACATTCTATTCCATTGCATTCAACTTTCCTTTCCATTCCTTTCCTCATTCCTTTCCATTCCACTCTACATTCCATTCCAGATTCCATTCCACATTCCATTCCACATTCCACTCCATTCCATTCCACATTCCATTCCATTCAAATCTACATTAAATTCCAAATCCATTCCACAATCCATTCCACATTCCATTCCATTTCATTCCATTCCACATTCCATTCAATTCCATTCCACGTTCCATTCCTCTTTCCATTCCATGCCATTCCACAATCCATTCCACATTCCCTTCGATTCCACATTCCATTCTGTTCTGTTCCAGATTCCATTCTATTCCATTCCACATTCCATTCCATTCGATTTCCCACTGCCTTCCATTCCATTTCATATTCCATTGCATTCCATTCCACTTTCGAGTCCATTCCATTCTACCTTCCATTGCATTACAATAAACGTCCCATTGCACATTCCATTCCTAGTTCCATTCCTTTCCTTTCCAAATTCCATTCCATACCATTCCACTTTCCATTCCACTCCATTCCACAATCCTTTATATTCCATTCCACATTGCATTTCATTCAATGTAACATTCCACATTTCATTGCACTTTCCATTCCATATTTCATTCCATTCCACATTCCTTTCCACATTCCATTCCTTTTCACGTATGTATTCCACATTCCATTCTGCTTTCCATTCCACGTTCCGTTCCACATTCCATTCCATTCCATTCCACTTTCGTTTGCATTCTATTCAACATTCCATTCCATTCCTCACCACATGCTATTACTTTCCATTCCACATTCCATTCCATATCGCATTCCATTCAATTCCACATTCAATTCCACATTCCTTTCCATTCAATCCACATTCCATTCCACATTCTATTAGATATTCCATTCCACATTCCATTCCACTCCATTCAACCTTCCATTCCATTCCATTCCACATTCCATTCCTTTCAATTCAACATTCCATTCCCTTCCATTCCATTCCACATTCCATTCCATTTCATTCTACATTCCATTCGGCATTTCATTCCATTCCACATTCCATTCCACATTACATTCCATTCCACTGCACGTTCCATTCCACATTCCATTCTTTTCCATTACACATTCCTTTCCACATTCCATTCCTTTCCACATTCCATTCCACATTGCATTCCATTCCATTCCACATTCCATTCCAGATTCCATTCCTTTCCATACCAAATTCCATTCCATTCCTTCCTGTATTCCATTCAATTCCACATTCCACATTCCATTCCCCTTTCCATCCCACGTTCCATTCCATTTCTTTCCACTTTTCATTTCACTTTCCATTCCATTCCATTCCTCGTTCCATTCTATGTTCCATTCCATTCCATTCTACTTTCCATTACACATTCCTTTCCATTCCATTCCCCGTTCCATTCCACATTCCATTCCATTCCATTCCAAGTTCCATTCCGCATTCCATTCCATTCCATTCCATGTTCCATTCCATTCCACATTCTATTACACATTACTTTCCATTCCATTCTACATACCATTCCACTTTCTGTTCAATTCCATTCACATTCCATTCCATTGCATTCAACATTCCACATTCCATTCCTTGTTTCATTCCACGTTGCAATCCACTTTCCATTCCATTCCATTCCAAGTTCCATTCCGCATTCCATTCCATTCCATTCCATTGCATTACACGTTCTATTCCATTCCATTCCATGTTCCATTCCATTCCATATTCTATTACACATTACTTTCCATTCCATTCTACATTCCATTCCACTTTCTGTTGAATTCTGTTGCACATGCCATTCCATTGCATTCAACATTCCACATTCCATTCCTTGTTTCATTCCACGTTCCATTCCACTTTATATTCCATTCCATTCCGCTTTCCATTCCACGTTCCATTCCAGCTTCCAATACATTCAATTCCACATTCCATTCCAAGTGATTCCACATTCTGTTCCACATTCCTTTCCATTCCATTCTAAATTCCATTCCATTCCATTCTAAATTCCATTCCACTTTCCATTCCATGCCGTTGCAGTTTCCATTCCACATTCCATTCTTTCCAATCCACATTCCATTCCGTTCAATTCCATCCCACATTCTATTACTTTCCATTCCATATTCCATTGCATTCCATTCCACATTTCATTGCACATTCCATTACATTCCATTCCACATTCTATTCCGCATTCCATTCCATTCCATTCAATTTTCCATTCCATATTCCATTGCATTCCATTCCATGTTCCATTCCATTCCATTCCACATTACATTCCACATTCCATTTCATTACATTCAACATTTCTTTCCAAATTCCATTCCATTCCATTCCACATTCTATTCCTCCTTCCATTCTATTCCACATTCCATTCCACGTACCATTCAGTTCCATTCCACATTGCATTCCATTCCATTCCACATTTTCTTCCATTTCATTCCACATTCCATTTCACTTTGCATTCCATTCCATTCCATATTCCATTCCAGATTCCGTTCCACATTCCATTCCACTCCCTTCCACATTGTTTACCACATTGCATTCCATTCTATACTACATTCCATTCCATTCCATTCTACATTCCATTCAATTCCATTCCATTCCACATTCCATTCCTTTGCATTCCACATTGCTTTCCATTCCATTGCATTCCACATTGAATTCCCAATTCCATTCCACATTCCATTCGATTTCTTTCCACATTCCATTCAATTCCATTCCACATTCCTTTCCAGATTGCATTCCATTCCATTCCATCTTCTGTTACACATTCCATTCCATTCCATAAAACATTTCATTCCATTGCATTCCACATTCCACATTCCATTCCACTTTCCACTCCAGGATTGATTCTACATTCCATTTGTCGTACCTTTCCACGTTCCATTCCATACCATTACACGTTCTATACCACGTTCCCTTCCATTCCATTCCACTTTCCATTTCACTTTCGATTCCATTCCATTCCACGCTCCATTCCATGTTCCTTTTCGTTCCATTCCGTTTCATTCCACATAACATTCCATTCCATTCCACACTGCATTCCATTCCATTCCATTCCACTTTCCATTCAGTTCCATTCCACATTGCATTGCATTCCATTCCACATTTCATTCCATTCCATTTCAAATTCCATTCCATTCCATTCCATTCCACATTCCATTGCATTCCAAACGACATTCAATTCCATTCCAATCCATTCCACATTCCATACCATTCCATTCCAAGTTCCATTCCACGTTCCATTCCTCTTTCCATTCCATTGAATACGACATTCCATTCCACATTGCATTCTATTCCATTTTACATTCCATTCCACCTTCCATTCCGTTCCATTCCACATACCATTCCATTCCATTCCACATTCCATTCCATTCCATTCTAATTTCCTTTTCATTCCATTCCATTCCAATCCACATTCCATTCCACATTGCATTCCATTCCATTCCACGTTCCATTCCACATTCCACTCCATTCCATTCCATTACAACTTCCATTCCATTCCATTCCACTTTCCATTCCATTGCATTCCACATTGCATTCCATTCCATTGCATTCCACTTTCCATTGCAAATTAAATTCCACTTTCCATTCTATTTCTTTCGACATTCCATTCCATTCCATTCCACATTCCATTCCATTCCATTCCACATTCCATCCCATTCCATTCCACGTTCCTTTCCATTCCTTTCCATTCCATTCCATATTCCGTACTATTCCATTGCATTCCACATTCCATTCCTTTCCATTACACATTCCATTCCTTTATAATCCACGTTCCTTTCCATTGCATTCCACATTCCATTCCATTCCATTCCTTTACTTTCCACGTTCCTTTCCATTGCATTCCACATTCCATTCCATTCCATTCCGCATTCCATTCCACATCCCATTCTACGTTCCATTCCACCTTCCATTCCACGTTCCATTCCTTTCCATTCCACATTCCATTCCACATTCCATTCCACCTACAATTGCACTTTCCAATCCACGTTCCATTCCACGTTCCATTGCATTCAGTTCCGAGTTCCATTTCATTCCAATCCACGTTCGGTTTCACATTACATTTCACATTCCATTCCACATTCCATTTCGCAATCATTTCCATTCAATTCCATTCCACTCCACATTCCAATCCATTCAAATCTACATTACATTCAATTACATACAACTTTCCATTCCATTCCACATTCCATTCCTTTCCGTTCCAAATTCCATTCCATTCCATTCCACGATCCTTTCCATTGCGTTCCACATTCCATTCCACATTATATTCCATTCCATTCTATTCCAGAATCCATTCCATTCCATTAGACATTCCATTTCGTTTCATTCCACATTCCATTCCACGTTATATTCCTCATTCCATTCCGTTCCAATCCATGTTTCATTCCACACTCCATTCCACATTCCATTCCATGATCCATTCTGCTCCTTTCCACATTCCTTTCCACATTGTATTCCACATTCCATTCCATTCCATTAGACTTTCTATTCCACTTTCCATAACAATCCATTTCACATTACATTCCACATTCAATTCCATTCCATACCACATTCCATTCCAATCCACTGCACAGTCCACATTAAATTCCACTTTCCATTCCAGGTTCGATTCTACATTCCATTTGGTGCACCATTCCACGTTCCATTCCATTCCATTATACATTCTATTCCACATTCCATTCCATTCCATTCCACGTTCCATTCCATGTTCCATTCCATTCCATTCCACATTCCATTCCATTCCATTCCACATTCCATTCCATTCCATTCCACTTTCCATTCCCTTCCATTCCATATTGCATTCCATTCCATTCCATTCCATTCCATTCCACTTTCCATTCCATTCCATTCCCCATTGCATTCCATTCCATTCCGCATTTCATTCCATTCTATTTCAAATTCCATTCCATTCCACATTCCATTCCATTCCATTCCATGTTCCATTCCACTTTCCATTCCAATTTCCATTCCATTCCATTCCACCTTGCATTCCATTCCATTCTACATACCATTCCACATTCCTTTCAATTACATTGCACATTCCATTCCACAATGCTTTCCCTTCCATTCTACATTTCCACATCCCATTCAATTCCATTCGACTTTCCATTCGATTCCAATCCACGTTCCATTCCATTCCATTTCTCATTCCTTTCCATTCTATTCCCTTCCATACCAAATTCCATTTCATTCCATTCCACATTCAATTCCATTAAATTGCATTCCATTCCACATTCCTTTCCAGTCCATTCCACATTCCATACCATTCAATTCCACATTCCATTCCAATTCGATCTACATTCCATTCCACTCCATTCCACATTCCATTCCATTGCATTGCACATTCCATTCCACTCCATTCCACATTCCATTCCATTCCATTCCACATTCAATTCCATACCATTCCACATTCCATTCCATTCCATTCCATTGCATTCCATTCCATTCCAATCCACATTGCTTTCCTATCCATTCCATTCCACCTTCCATTGAACATTCCATTCCATTCCGTTCCACATTCCATTCCATTCCATTCCATTCCTTGTTCCATTCCACATACCATTCTACATTCCTTACCATTCCATTCCACCTTCCATTCCACATTCCATTCCATTGAACATTCCATTCAGCATTCCTTGCCATTGCAATCCAAATTCCATTACACCGTCCGTTCCATACCATTCAACATTCCATTCCCCATTCCATTACATTCCATTCGACATTCCATTCCATTGCATTCCATTCCACATTTCATTCCAACACACATTCCATTCCACGTTCCATTGAATGTTCCATTCTACGTCCCATTCCACGTTCCATTCCACGTTGCATTCCATTCCAAACAACATTCCATTCCATTCCATTCCATTCCACATTACCTTCCATTCAATTCCATTCCATTCCAAATTCTATTCCGTTCAATTCCACATTCCATTCCGTTCCATTCCATTCCATTCCGCATTCCATTCCATTCCACCTTCCATTCCGCATTCCATTCCATTGCATTCTACGTTCCATTCCACATTCCATTCCGTTCCATTCCACATTCCATTCTACATTCGATTTCATTCCATTCCACATTCCTTTCCACCTTCCTTTAAATTCCATTCCACATTCCATTCTATTCTCATCCACCTTCCATTCCACATTCCTTTCCACGCTCCATTGCACATTCCATTCCATGTTCCATTCCACTTTCCATTCCACCTTCCAGTCCATGTTCCTTTCCACGTTCCATTCCATTCCATTCCACCTTCCATTTCAAATTCAATTCCATCTCATTGCATGTTCCTTTCCATTCCATTCCATGATCCATTCCACATTCCATTCCATTCCATTCTAGTTTCCATTGCAGATTCCATTCCACTTTCCATTCCACGTTCCATTCCACATTGCATTCCATTCTTCATTTCATTTCAATTGCATTCCTCATTCCATTCCACATTGCACTCCATTCCATTACACGTGCCACTCCACATTGCGTTCCACATTCCATTCCACATTCCATTCCATTCCATTCCAGATTCCATTCCATTCCATTCCACATTCCATTGAATTCCATTCCACATTCCATTCCACATTCCAATCCACTCCATTACACATTATATTCCATATTCCATTCCATTCCATTCCATATTCCACTCCGTTCCATTCCACAGTCCCTTCCTTTCCATTCCAGGTTACATTGCACATTCCACTCCAAATTCCATTCCACATTCTATTCAATTACATTCCAAATTCCATTCCATTCCATTCCACATTCCATTCCTCTTTCCATTCCATTATATTCTACGTTCCATTCCACATTCCATTGCCCATGTAATTCCACTTTCCATGCAACATGCCATTTCACTTTCCATTCCACGTTCCGTTCCAAGTTCCATTCCATTGCATTCCACTTTCCATTCCATATTCGATTTAATTCCATTCCACCTTCCATTTCACATTCCATTCCACATTCCATTCCGTTCTATTCCACGTTACATTCCACGTTCCATTCTGCATTCCGTTCCACATTCCATTCCAAGTTCCATTCCATTCCATTCCACCTTCCATTCCACTTTCCATTCCATCCCATTCCACGTTCCATTTCATATTCTTTTGCCCATGCCATTCCATGTTCCATGCTACATTCCATTTCAAGTTCCATTCCATGATCCATTCTAAGTTGCATTCCATTCCATTCCACCTTCCATTCCACATTCCATTCCATTCCAGTCTATGTTCCATTCCACATTCCATTCCACTTTCCATTGCGTTCCATTCCACATTCCCTTCCACATTCGATTCCACTCCATTCCACATTCCTTTCCACGTTCCATTACATTCCATTCCACATTCCATTCCATTCAAATCCACATTCCATTCCACATTCCATTCCATGCTGCATTGCACATTCCATTCCATGTTCCATTCCACTTTGCATTCCACCTTCCATTCCATGTTCCATTCCACATTCCATTCCATTCCATTCCACCTTCCATTCCAGATTCTATTCCATCCCATTCCATTTTCCTTTCATTCCATTCCACGTTCCATTTCACATTCCATTGCACATTCCATTCCACAATCTATTCTATTCCATTCCATTCCATTCCACATTCCATTCAACATTCCATTCCACATTCGTTTCCACATTCCATTCCACTCCATTCCACCTTCCATTCAACATTGCTTTCCAAATTCCAATCCGCATTCCATTCCATTCCATTCCACAGTGCATTCCATTGCAGTCAACATTCCATCCCATCCATTCCACATTCCATTCCACCTTCCATTCCATTCCACATTGCATTCAACATTCCACTGCAGATTCCATTCCACACTCCATACCATACCATTCTATATTGCATTCCACATTCCATTCCATTCCATTCCACTTTCCATTCCACGTTCAATTCCACATTCATTTCCACATTCCATTCCACATTCCATTCCATTCCTTTCCATTCTGAATTCCTTTCCATTCCATTCCAAATTATATTCGACATTCCATTCCATTCCATTCCATATTCCATTCCATTGCATTCAACATTCCTTTCCTTTCCATTCCACATTACATTCCATTTTCCATTCCATGCTGCATTCTGCATTCCATTCCATGTTCCATTCTACGTTCCGTTCCACGTTCCATTCTACATTCCATTCCATTCCTTTCCACGTTCCGTTCCATTCCATTCCATGTTCCATTCCATTCCATTACACTTTCCATTCTGCGTTCCTTTAGTGGTTCCATTCCACGTTCCATTCCTTTCCATTCCACGTTACATTCTATATTCCATTGCATTCCGTTCAACATTCTATTCCATTCCATTCAGCATTCCATTCCAATCCATTCCACGTTAGTTTCCACGTTCCATTCCATGTTCCAATCCACGTTCCATTCCACGTTCCATTCCGTTCCATTCCACTTTCCATTCCACGTACCATTCCATTCCATTCCACGTTACATTCCCTTCCATTCCTCGTTTCATTTCATTCCATTCCACTTTCATTTCCAACATTCCATTTCACATTCCATTCCACCTTCCATTCCATTCCATTCCATTCCAAGTTCCATTGAATTCCATTCCACTTTCCATTCCATTCAATTCCACATTCCATTCCATTAAGTTCCATTCCATTCAACTTTCCATTACATACCATTCCACATTCCATTCCATTCCATTCCATTCCACATTCGATTCCATTCCATTCCTCATTCCATTCCATTCTATTGCACTTTCCATACCATTCCATTCCACATTCCATACCATTCCATTCCACATCCCATTCCACATTCCCTTCCACATTCCATTCCGTTCCTTTCCACATTCCATTCCATTCCATTACATTCTATTCCATTACACATTCCATTCAAAATTCCATTCCCTTCCTGTCCATATTCAATTCCATTCCATTCCATATTGCATTCCACGTTCCATTCCACTTTCCATTCCACTTTCCATTCCATTACACTCCATTCCATTCCATTCCAATCCATTCTGGATTCCTTTCCATTCCATTCCAAATGATATTTCACTTTCCTTTCCATTCCATTCCTTTCTATTCCACATTCAATTCCATTCCATTCCATTCCACATTCCATTCCAGTCCCCATTCCACTTTCCATTGCACATTGCATTGAACATTCCATTCCACGTTCCATTACTAATTCCATTCAATGTTCCATTCCACGTTCCATTCCATGTAGCATTCCACGTTCCATTTCATGTTCCATTACACTTTCCATTCCATTCCATTCCACGTTCCATTCCATATTCCATTCCACATTCCACTCCTAATTCCATTCCACATTCCATTCCATTGCATTCCAGAATCCATTCTTATATATTCCACATTCCATTCCACATTCTGTTCCATTCCATTCCACATTCCATTCCACATTCCGTTCCATTCCATTCCACATTCCATTCCACATTCCGTTCCATTCCATTCCACATTCCATTCCACATTCCGTTCCATTCCATTCCACATTCCATTCCACATTCCATTCCTTTCCTTTCCACATTCAATTCTGCATTCCATTCCATTTCGTTCCATATTCCATTCCACATCCCATACCACATTCCATTCCATATCCCACAACGCATTCCAATCCACATTCCATTCAATTCCATTCTACATTCCATACCACATTCCATTCCATTGAATTCCACATTACATTACATTCCATTCCACATTCCGTTCCACATTCCACTCAACGTTCCATTCCATTCCATTACCCGTTCCATTGTACTTTCCATTAGACGTTCCATTCCATTCCATTCCACGTTCCATTCTACATTCCATTCCATTCCACGTTCCGTTGCACTTTCCATTCCATTCCATTCCACGTTCCATTCCACATTCCATTCCATTGCATTACACATTCCATTCCATTCCATTACACATTCCATTCCATTCCATTACTTTTCATATTCCATTCCATACCTTTTCATATTCCATTCCATTCCTTTCCAGATTCCATTCCACTCCATTCCACATCACATTCCATTCCACATTCAAATCCATTCCGCTTTCCATTCCATTCCATTCCACTTTCCATTCGATTCCATCCAATTCCACTTTCCATTCCATTCCATTCCGCATTCCATTCCATTCCACATTCCATTCCACATTCCATTCCATTCCATTCCACATTCAATTCCACATTCCATTCCACATTCCAATCCATTCCATTTTGCATTCCCCTCCACATTCCTTTCCACGCGGCATTCCACATTCCATTCCACTTTCCATTCCACGTTCCATTCCAAGTTCCATTCCTCGTTCCACTGCACATTGCATTGCATTCCATTCTACTTTCTATTCCACTTTCCTTTCCACATTCCATTCCCTTCCATTCCATATTCCATTTCATTCTATTCCACATCCCATTACACATTCCATTAAATTCCATTCCGCAATCCTTTCCACATTTCATTCCATTCCATTCCACACTCCATTCCACATTCCATTCCATATTCCATTCCCATTCATTCCACTTTACATTTCACTTTCCATTCCACTGTCCATGGCACTTTCCATTCCACATTCTATTCCATTCCATTCCACGTTCCACTCCACTTTCCTTTCCTTTCTTTACCACATTCCTTTCCACATTCCAATGCACATTCCATTCCACGTTCCATTCCACATTCCATTCCACTTTCCATTCCATTCCATTCCACGTTGCACTCCACATTCCATTCTATCCCATTCCACATTCCTTTCTATTACCTTCCACGTTCCATTCCACTTTCCGTTCCACAATCCTTTCCACAATACATTCCATTGCATTCCATTCCATTCCAGGTTCCATTCCACATCCCTTTCCACATTGCATTCCACATTCCATTCTATTCCATTCCGTTCCATTCCACTTTCCATTCTGCCTTCCATTCCACATTGCATTCCACCTTCCATTCCATCCCATTCCACGTTCTATTCAAGATTGCATTCACCATTCAATTCCACGTTCCTATCCATTCCATTCCACGTTCCATACCACTTTCCTTTCCATTCAATTCCACGTTCCTTTCCATTCAATTCCACGTTCTTTTCCACGTTCCATTCCACATTCCTGTCCATGTTCAATTCCACATTCCATTCCACGTTCCATTCCACTTTCCATTCCATTCCATTCCACGATCTATTCCACATTCCATTCCATTGCGTTCCACTTTCCATTCCACATTCCATTGCAGATCCAATTCCACGTTCCATTCCATTCCATTCCACGATCCATTCCACATTCCATTCCACGATCCATTCCACATTCCATTCCATTCCATTCCACTTTCCATTCCACATTCCATTCCATGATCCATTCCACGTTCCATTCCACATTCCATTCCAATTTCCAATCCATCCCATTGCACATTACATTCCATTCCACCTTCCATTTCACTCCATTCCATTACACTTTCCATTCCACTCCGTTCCACATTCCCTTCCATTCTATTCCACATTCCATTCCATTCCATTCCACAAACCATTGCACATTCCATTCCGTTCCATTCCACATTCCATTCCACATTCCCTTCCAAATTCCAATCCATCCCATTCCAGATTCTATTCCATTCAACAATTCATTCCACATTCCCTTCCACGTTCCATTCCACGTTCCATTCCGCATTCCATTCCATTCCATTCCACATACCATTCCATTCCATTCCACATTCCATTCCATTCCATTCCACATTCCATTCCAAATTCCATTCCATTCCATTCCACATTCCATTCCAAATTCCATTCCATTCCATTCCACATTCCATTCCATTCCATTCCACATTCCATTCCTCATTCCATTCAACTTTCCATTCCACGTTCCATTATATTTCATTCCAGGTTGCGTTCCACATACCATTCCATTCCATTCCACTTTCCATTCCACGTTACATTCCACATTATATTCCGTTCCTTTCCACATTCCATTCCAGATTCCATTCCATTCCTTTCCACATTCCTTTCCATTACACTCCACATTTCATTCCACTTTCCCTTCCATTCCATTCCACTTTCTCTTCCAAGCTCCATTCCAATCTATTCCACGTTCCATTCCACATTTCATTCCACTTTCCATACCGCATTCCTTTCCACATTCCATTCCGTTCCATTCCACATTCTATTCCACTTTCCATTCCATTCCATTCCACATTCCATTCCACATACCATTGCATTCCATTCCACATTCCATTCTCATTCCATTTCATTCCATTACACATTCCATTCTATTCCACATTCCATTCTATTCCACATTTCATACAACATTCCATTCCATTCCATTCCACATTCCATTCCATATTCCATTCCTCTTTCCAATCCATGATCCATTCCACGTTCAATTCCACGTCCATTCCACATTACAGTCCTCTTTCCAGTCCAGGATCCATTCCACATTCCATTCCACGTTCCATTCCATTCCATTCCACGTTCCTTCCATTCTATTCCATGTTCCATTTCATTCCGTTCCACATTCCATTCCACTTTCCATTTCACATTCCTTTCATCATTCTATTTCACTTTCCATTCCATTCCATTCCACGTTCCATTCCATGTTCTATTCCACTTTCCATTCTACGTACCATTCTATTCTATTCCACATTCCATTCCATTCCATTAAACAATCCATTCCACGTACCATTCCACATTCCATTCCACGTTCCATTCCTTTCCATTCCACATTCCAATCCATTCCCTTCCACATTCCAGTGCATTCCATTCCACATTGTATTCCATTCCATTGCACATTCTACCACATTCCATTCCCAGTTGCAATGCATTCCGTTCCACGTCCCATTCCGCATTCCATTCCACAGTACATTCCACGTTCCATTCCAATGTATTTCATGTTCCTTTCCATTCCTTTACACGTTCCTTTCCACTTTTCTTTCCTCTTTCCTTTCAATATTCCAATTCACGTTGCATTCCATTCCATTCCAGATTCTATTCCACGTTCTATTCCATTTCATTCCACATTCCATTGCATTCAATTCCACATTCCATTCATTTCCATTCCACATTCCATTCCATTGCATTCTATTTCATGTTTCATTCCATTACAATCAGCATTCCATTCCATTCCATTCCACATTCCACTCCGCATGCCATTCCAAATTCCATTCCACATTCCATTCTACATTTCATTCCACATTCCATTCCACATCCCATTCCGTTCCATTCCACATTCCATACTCCTTTCTATTCCACATTCCTTTCCATTCAATTCTACATTGCTTTCCATTCCAATCCACATTCCATTCCATTCCATTCCACATTCCATTCCACGTTGCAATCCACATCGCATTCCATGTTCCTTTCCGCGACCCAATTTACTTTCCATTCCTTTCCATTCCACATTCCATTCCATTCCATTCCACATTCCATTCCATTTCATTCTACATTCCATTCCCGGTTCCGTTCCATTCCATTCAATGTTCCATTCCATTCTATTCAACGTTCCATTCCATTCCTTTCCACGTTGCATTCCACGTTTCATTCCACATTCCAATCTACATTTCTTTCCACATTCCATTCCGTTCCATTCCACATTCCATTCCAAGTTCCATTCCATTCTATTGCACGTTCCATTCCACGTTCCATTCCTTTATATTCCACATTTCATTCCATTCTATTCCACATTCCATACCATTGCATTCCACATTCCATTCAACGTTCCATTCCACGTTGCATTCTATGTTCCATTCCACGTCCCATTCCACGTTCCATTCCTTTTCATTCCACATTCCTTTCCATTCCATTCCATTCCATTCCACATCCCATTCCACGTTCCATTCCATTTCATTCCACGTTCAATTCCACCTTGCATTCCACATTCCAATCCACATTGCATTCCAAGTTGCATTCCATTCCTTTCCACATTCCATTCCATTTCCGTCCCCGTTACATTCCACTATCCATTCCACATCCATTTCCACCTTCCAATCCAAGTTCCATTCCATTCCTTCCAAGTTCCACTCCACTTTCCATTCCGTTCCATTCCACTTTCCATTCCACATTCCATTGCCCATTCCTTTACACATTACTTTCCTCATTTCATTCCATTTTCAATTCCACATTCCATTCCACATTCCATTCCATTCCATTCCACGTTCCATTCCAATGTACACTAAATACCATTCCGCATTCCATTCCATTCCATTGCACATTCCATTCCATTCCAATCCACATTTCATTCCACATTTCATTCCACGTTTCATTCCATTCCATTGCACATTCCATTGCACATTCCATTCCACATTCCATTCGATTCCATTCCATTGAATTCTACGTTCCATTCCACATTCCTTTCTATTGCATTCTGCATTCCGTTCCACATTCAATTCCACATTCCATTCCATTTTCCATTCCATTCCTTTCCACATTTAATTCCACATTCTATCCCATGTTCAATTCCACATTCCATTCCACGTTCCATTCCACGTTATATTCCACGTTGAATTCCATTGCATTTCACGTTCCATTCCACATTCCATTCCATTCCATTACAAGTTCCATTCCACATACCATTCTACTTTCCATTCAATTCAATTCCACGATCCTTTCCACGTTCCATTCCATTCCATTACACGTTCCATTTCATATTTCATTGCATTCCATTCCAATTTCCATTCCTCACTCCATTCCACATTCCATTTCACATTCAATTCCGCTCTATTGCACATTCCATTCCAGAATCCGTTCTACATTCCAATCCACTTACCATTCCACATTCCTTTAAATTCCCTGCCACATTCCTTTCCACGTTCCATTCCATTCCATTCAACACTCCATTCCACATTCCATTCCATATTCCCCTCCATTCCATTCCACATTGATTCCACATTCCATTCCAGTTTCCATTCCACATTCCGTTCGATTTCATTCCATGTTCCATTCCACATTCCATTCCACATTCCATTCCATTCCATTAATCTTTCCATTCCACATTCCATTCCACATTCCATTACACATTACATTCCGTTCCATTCGACATTCCATTCTACATTCCATTCCATTCCGTTCCACTTCCTTTCCATTACACTACACATTTCATTACACATTCTCTTAATTTCCTTTCAAATTCTATTCCGAGTTCCATTCCATTCAATCCACTTTCCATTCCACCTTTCATTCCACATTCCATTCCACATTCCATTCCACATTTCATTCCGTTACATTCCGCATTCAATTCCACATTCCATTCCACATTCCAATCCATTCCATTCCACATTGCATTCCACATTCCATTCCATTCCATTCCACATTCCATTCTCATTCCATTGTATTGAATTCCACTTTCCATTCCATATTCCATTCCATTCCATTTCACATTTCATACCACATTACATTCCATTGCATTCCACATTCCATTCCACATTCCATTCCACTTTCCATTCCATGTTCCATTCCACCTTCCATTCCACATTCCATTCCATTCCATTCCACTTTCCATTTAATTCCATTCGACTTTCCTTTTCATTACATTCCACATTCCATTCCACATTCCATTTCACATTCCGTTCCAGATTCTATTTCACTTTCCTTTCCTTTCCCTTCCATTCCATTACACATTGCATTCCATTCCATTCCACATTCCATTCCATTCCATTCCACATTCCTTTCCACATTCCATTCCACATTCCATTCCACTCAATTCTGTTCCACATTCCATTCCATTCCATTGCACGATCCATTCCACATTCCATTACACATTCCATTCCAAGTTCCGTTCCATTTCATTCTAAATTCCAATACATTCCATTCCTCATTCCATTCCATTCAATTGCACATTCCATTCCATTCCATTCCATTCCTCACTGGATTCCATTCCATACCATTCCACATTCCATTCCATCGCCTTCTGCATTCCATTCCATTCTATTCAATTCCTTTCCACATTCCACTCCATTCAATTCCATTCCATATTCCATTCCATTCCATTCCGCATTCCTTTCCATTGCACTCCACTTTCCATTCCACGTTCCATTCCACTTTGCATTCCATGTTCCATTCCACGACCCTTTTCAGGTTCCATTCCTTTCCATTCCACATTTCATTCCATTCCATTCCACATTCCATTCCGTTCCATTCCACATTCCATTCCACATTCCATTCCATTTCACTCCACTTTCCATTCCACGTTCCATTCCACATTAGATTCCATGTTGCATTCAAAGTTCCATCCCATTCCATTCCACATTTCAATACATTCCATTCCACGTTCCATTCCACTTTCCATTTCACATTCCATTCCTCATTCCAATCCAAGATCCATTCCATTCTTTCCAAGTTCCATTCCACTTTTCAATCCGTTCCATTCCTCGTTCCATTCCAGTATCAATTCCACGATCCATTCCACATTCCCTTCCACTACATTCCACGTTCCATTCCACATTCCATTCCATTCCATTCCACTTTCCTTTCCAGATTCCATTCCATGTCCCATTCCATTCCATTCCACATTCCATTCCATATTCCATTCCATTCGATTCCACGTTTCATTCAACATTCCATTCCATTCAATTTCACGTTCCATTCAATATTGCATTCCACGTTCCATTCCTCATTCCATTCCACGATCCATTCCACATTCAATTCCACTATGCATTGCACGTTCCATTCCACATTCCATTCCTTTCCATTCCCCAACACATTTCCTTCCAGATTGCATTCCACATTCCATTCCACGTTCCATTCCACATTCATTTCCACGTTCCATTCTACGTTCCATTCCACATTCCATTCTGCATTCCATTCCACATTCCAATCCATTCCATTCCACATTCCACTCCACATTCCATTCCATTGCATTCTACATTCCATTCTCATTCCATTGCCTTCCATTCCACATTCCATTCCACATTCCATTCCATTCCACATTTCATACAACATTCCATTCCACATTTCATACAACATTCCATTCCATTTCATTCCTCATTCCATTGCATATTCCATTCCTCTTTCTATTCCATGATCTATTCCACATTCCATTCCACGTTGCATTCCACATTCCATTCTTCTTTCCATTCCATGATCCATTCCACGTTCCATTCCACGTTCCATTCCACATTCCATTCCTCTTTCCAATCCATGATCCATTCCACGTTCCATTCCATTCCATCCCACATTCTTTCCATTCCATTCCAAGTTCCATTTCAATCCGTTCCACATTCCATTCCACTTTACATTTCACATTCCGTTCGACATTCTATTTCTCTTTCCCTTCCATTCCATTCCATTCGATTCAAAATTCCATTCCATGTTCCATTCCACTTTCCATTCAACATTCCATTCCATTGTATTCCACATTCCATTGTATTCAATTAAACAATCCATTCCACGTACCATTCCACATTCCATTCCACGTTCCATTCCATTCCATTACACATTCCAGTCCATTCCTTTCCGCATTCCAATGCATTCCATTCCACATTCCATTCCATTCCCTTCCACATTCTACCACATTGCATTCCAAGTTGCATTCCATTCTGTTCCACGTCCCATTCCGCATTCCATTCCACACTACATTCCACGTTCCATTCCAATCTATTCCACGTTCCTTTCCTTTCCATTACACTTTCCATTCCACTTTTCATTCCTCATTCCTTTCTACATTCCATTTCACTTTACTTCCCATTGCATTCCATTCCATATTCTATTTCACGTTCCTTTCCATTTCATTCCACATTCCATTGCATTCAATTCCGCATTCCAGTCATTTCCATTCCACATTCCATTCCATTCCATTCTATTCCATATTCCATTACATTACAGTCAACATTCCATTCCATTACTTTCCACATTCCATACCACATGCCATTCCACATTCCATTCTATATTCCATTTTACTTTCCATTCCATCCCATTTCACATTCCAATCCATTACGTTCCACTTTCCATTCCATTCAATTCCACATTTCACTCCATTCCACTGAATTGCACATTCTATTCCTTTCCATTCCACATTGCATTCCTTCCCATTCCGTTCTATTCCACATTCCATGCCATTCCATTCAATATTCCATTCCATTCCATTCCATTTTCCAATCCACATTCAATTCCACATGCTTTTCCATGTTCCATTCCATTTCATTTCGCATTCCATTCTTTTCCATTCCACATTGCATTCCACGTTGTATTCCATTCCATTCCACATTCCTTTCCGTTCCATTCCACATTACTTTCCTTTCAATTCCTCATTTCATTCCATTGCATTGCATTCCATATTCCATTCCATTCCATTCCTCATTTCATTCCATTCCATTGCATTCAACATTCCATTCTATTCCATTCCCATTCCAGTCCATTCCATTCCATTATATTCCACATTCCATTCCATTCCATTCCACATTCCTTTCTGTTCCATTCCACATTGCATTCCACATTAAGTTCCACATTACTGTAGTTTCCATTTAAAATTCCACTCCACATTCCATTACTTTCCATTCCACATTCCATTCCACATTCCATTCCATTCCATTACACATTCCATTACACATTCATTTGCATTTCATTCCACATTCCTTTCCATTCAACTCCACCTTCTCTTCCACATTCCTTTCCATTCCATTCCACATTCCATTGCACATTACATTCCACATTTCATTCCACGTTCCTTCCATTCCTTTCCACGTACCATTCCACGTTTCATTCCACATTCCACTCCACATTTCATTCCACATTCCATTCCGTTCCATTCCATATTCCATTCCGTTGAATTCCACATTCAATTCTGTTCCATTCCACATTCCATACTCCATTTCATTCCATATTCCATTCCACATTCCATTCCACATTCCATTACATGTTCCAATACAGATTCCATCCAATGTTCCATTCCATTCCACATTCCATTCCACATTCCATTCTATTCCATTCCACATTCTATTTCATTCCATTCCACATTCCATTCCAATTCCATTTCACTTTCCATTTCATTCAAGACCATTCCACATTCCATACCATTCCATTCCAATCCAAATTCCATTCCATTCCATTCCGAGTTCAATTCCATTCCACATTCCATTCCATTACATTCCACATTACATTCCACATTCCATTGCACATTCCATTCTATTCTATTCCACATTCCATTCCACTTTCCATTCCACATTCCATTCCGCGTACCATTTCATCCCATTCCACATTCCATTCCACATTGCAATTCACAAAACGTTCCATTCCATTGCTTTCAATGTCCCATTCCATTCCATTCAACATTCCACTCCAAAATCCGTTGCACAATTACTTCCATTCTGTTCTATTCCACATTCCATTCCGTTTCATTCCACATTCCATTCCATTCCATTGCACATTCCATTACACATTCCATTCCCATTTCAATTCCATTGAATTCCACGTTCCATTACATTCAATTCCATTCAATTCCACGTTCCATTCAATTCCTTTCCTCATTCCTTTCCATTCCATTCCACATGCCATTCCATTCCACTCCATATTCCATTCGATTCAGTTCCACATTCCATTCCATTCCATTCCATTCCTCCATTCCACATTCCATTCCATTCCTCCATTCCACCTTCCATTCCATTCCATTCCACATTCCTTACCCCATTGCATTCCATTCCATTCCATATTCCGTTCCACATTCCATTTTATTCCACGTTTTATTCCATTCCATTCCATTCCACGTTCTATTCTATTCCATTCCATTCCATTCCACATTCCATTCCATTGCATTCCACATTCCATTCCACGTTCCATTCCGTTCCATTCCACATTCCAGTCCATTCCACTCCACATTCTATTACAAATGACATTCCATTCCATTCAATATTCCATTCCACATCACATTCCATTCAATTCCATATTCCATTCCATTCAGTTCCACATTGCATTCCATATTCCAATTCACATTCCATTCCACATTCCATTCCATTCCATTGCATTCCACATTCCATTCCATTCCTTTCCATTCCCTTCCAATTTCCATTGAGTTCCTTTCCAAATTCCATTCCATTCCTTTCCACACTGTATTCCATTCCATTCCAAATTCCATTCCATTCCATTCCACATTCAATTCCATTCCATTCCAGATTCCATGCCTTTCCATTCCACCTTCCTCTCCATTCCATTCCGCGTTCCATTCCACATTCCTTTCCACATTCCATTCCATTCCATTCCATTCCACTCCACATTGCTTTCCATTCCATTCCTCATTCCATTTCATTGCATTCCATTCCATTCCAGATTCCATTCCATATTACATGACATTCCATTCCGCATTCCATTCCATTCCATTCCATTCAACATTCCATTCCATTCCATTCCACTTTCCCTTTGATTCCCTTCCACATTCCTATCCATTGCTTTCCATATTGCTTTCCACATTCCATTCGATTCCATTCCAAATTCCATTCCATTCCATTCCACATTCCATTCCACATTCCGTTCTATTCCATTCCACTTTCCATTCCACATTCCTTTCCATTCCATTCCACACTCCATTCCACATTCCTTTCCATTCCACTCCACATTCCATTCCATTCCATTCCACATTCCATTCGATTCCATTCGATTCCACATTCCATTCCACATACATTCCCCGTTCCATTCCACATTCCTTTCCTTTCCATTCCACATTCTTTCCACATTCATTACCACATTCCATTCCATTCCTTTCCACTTTCCATTCCACATTCCATTCCATTCCATTCCGCATTCCATTCCACGTTCCATTCTATTCCATTCCACATTCCATTCCATGATCCATTCCATTCCATTCCAAATACCATTCAACGTTCCATTCCATTCCATTCCACATTCCATTCCATTCCATTCCGCATTCCATTCCACGTTCTATTCCTCGTTCCATTCCACGTTCCATTCCACGCTGCATTCCAATCCATTCCTTGTTCCATTCCACATTACATTCTATTATTGTTCCGTTCCTCTTTCCATTCCACATTCCATTCTAATCCATTTCACTTTTCATTCAACGGTCCATTCCATTCCATTCCACATTCAATTCTCATTGCATTGCATTCCATTCCACATTTCATACCACATTCCATTCCATTCCATTAAACATTTTATTCCACATTCCATTCAACGTTCCATTCCATGTTCCATTTACATTCCATTAAATACCACATTCCATTCCACATTCCATTCCACGTTCCAATCCATTACATTCCACTTTCCATTCTACTTTCCATTAGACGTTCCATTCCATTCCATTCCACGTTCCATTCTACTTTCCATTAGTGGTTTCATTCCACGTTCCTTTCCACGTTCCGTTTCTTTCCATTCCACTTTACCTTCCACATTTCATTCCATTCCATTTCACATTTCATTCCATTCCATTCAACATTCCATTCCATTCCAGGTTCCATTCCACTTTCCATTCCACGTTATATTCCACATTTGATTCCACATTCCGTTCCACATTCCCTCCACATTCCATTCCATTCCATTCCACCTTCCATTCCACATTCCATACCAGATTCCATTCCAATCCATTCCATTACATTCCAAATTCCATTCCACTTTCCATTAAATTCCTTTCCACATCCCATACCACATTCCATTCCACGTTCCATTTGATTCCTTTCCAATTTCCACTCCACTTTCCATTGGACGTTCCTTTCCACTTTCCATTCAACCTTGGATTCCATTCCATTCCACGTTCCATTCGATTCCATTACACTTTCCATTCCATGTTACATTGGAAATTCCATTCCATTTCATTCCACTTGGTATTCCACATTCCATTCCACATTACGTTTCACATTCCATTCCGTTCCATTCAACATTCCATTACATACCATTCCACATTCCATTCCACATTCCATTACATTCCATTTCACATTCCATTCCACAGTCCATTCCATTCGATTCCACATTCAGTTCAACATTGTCTTGCAATCCATTCCACATTCCATTCCACACTCCATTCCACATTCCATTCCAATCCATTCAGCTTTCCATTTCACGTTCCATTGCACAGTCCATTTCACTTTCCATTCCACGTTCCATTCCATTCAATTCCAAGATCCACTCCACTTTCCATTTCGTTGTATTCCACGTTCCATTCCACATTGCATTGCACATTCCACTCCACGTACAATTCCACATTCCAATCCACATTCCATTCCACATTCCATTTGTTTCCATTCCACATTCCAATGCACATTCTTTCCACATTGAATACCACATTCCAAAACATTCCATTCCATTCCATTCCACATTCCACTACATTCCACATTCCATTCCATTCCATTCCATACCATTCCACATTCCACTCCATTCCATTCCATTCCATTACACATTCCTTTCCACATTCCATTCCATTCCTTTCTCCTTTCCATTCCACATTCAATTCCACATTCCATTACACATTCCATTCTATTCCATTCCAAATTCCATTCCACATTCCATTCCACATTCCACTCCACATTCCATTCCATTCCATTTCACTTTCCATTCCACATTCCTTTCCTTTCCATTCCACATTCCATTCCACATTCCTTTCCACTTTCCATTCCAAATTCCGTTCCATTCCATTCCACATTCCACTTCATTCCATTCCATTCCATTCCAGATTCCATTAAACATTCCATTCCACATTCCATTCCACATTACATTCCACATTACATTACATTCCATTTCACATTCCATTCCACATTGCCTTGTATTCCATTCCACATTCCATTCCAATACATTCCGTGTTCCATTTCATGTTCCATTCCACATTCCATTCCACATTCAATTACATTCCATTCCACATTCCATTCCACATTCCATTCCACATCCCCTTCTCATTCCATTTCATTTCATTCCACATTACATTCCACATTCCATTGCATTCCATTTCACTTTCCGTTCCACATTCCATTCCATTCCATTCCACATTCCATTCCACATTCCATTCCTCAGTCCATTCCACATTCCATTCCACATTCCATTCCACGTTCCATTGTCATTCCATTGCATTTCATTCCACAATTTATTCCACAATCCCCTGCATTCCAATTCACATGCCATTCCACATTCCTTTCCATTCCATTCCATTCCATTCCACATTGCATTCCACATTCCATTCCGCAGTCCATTCTATTCCATTCCACTTTCCATTCCATTCAAATCCACATTCCATTCCATATTTCATTCCATTCCATTCCTCATTCGATTCCACATTCCATTCCATATTCCATTCCATTCCACATTCCATTCCATTCCATTCCACCTTCCATTCCAATCTTTCCATTCCACGTTGCATTTCAATGTCCATTAAATTCCATTCCACATTCCATTCCATTAAAATCCGCATTGCATTCCACATTTCTCTCTATTCCATTGCACATTCCATTCCACATTCAATTCCTCATTCCATTCCACATTTCATTCCATTCCATTCCAGATTCCATTCCATTCCATTCCATTCATTTCCACGTTCCATTCCACATTCCATTCCATTCCATTCCACTTTCCATTCCACTCTCGATTCCACATTACTTTCCATATTCCATTCCGTTCCATTCCAGATTTGATTCCACATTCTATCCCATGTTAAATTCCACATTCGATTACACTTTCTATCCCATGTTCAATTCCACATTCGATAACACGTGCCATTCCATTCCTTTCCACATTCCGTTCCATTCCATTCCACATTCCATTCCACTTTCGATTCCACATTCCTTTCCCCATTCAATTCCATTCAATTCCACATCCCATTCCATTCCATTCAATTCCACGTTCCATTCCATTACATTGCATTCCACATTCCATTCCATTCCATTCCATATTCTGTTCCAATCCGTTCCATTCCACATTCCATTCCATTTCATTCCACATACCATTCAAAATTCCATAACACATTAATGTCCTTTCCATTTCACATTCCATTCCACATTCCATTCCATTCCATTCCATTCCACATTTCATTCCACATTCCATTCCATTCCATTCCACATACCATTTCACATTCCATTATATTCCTTTCCACTATCCTTTCCATTCAACTCCACCTTCCATTCCACGTTCCTTTCCATTCCATTCCACATTCCATTGCACATTCCATTCCACATTCTATTCCGTTCCATTCCACATTTCATTCCACGTTCCATTCCATTGCTTTCCACATTCCATTCCACGTTTCAATCCACATTCCTTTCCACATTACGTTCCACATTCCATTCCGTTCCACTCCACATTCAATTCCGTTCCATTCTACATTCCATGCTACATTTCATTCCATATTCCATTACACATTCCATTCCATGTTCCATTCCATTCCACTTTAAATTACACATTCCAATTCATTCATTTCCACATTCCATTCCAAATTCCATTTCACATTCCATTCCATTCCATTCCAATCCACATTCCATTCCATTCCATTCCAATCCACATTCCATTCCATTCCATTCCAATTTCAATTGCCTTCCACATTCGATTCCATTGCATTCCACATTCCCTTCCACATTCCATTACACATTCCATTAAATTCCATTATATTCTCCATTCCTTTCCATTCCATTCCACATTCCATTCTGTTCCATTCCATTCCACATTCCATTCCATTCGCTTCCACATTCCATTCCGCTTTCCATTCCACGTTACATTCCACATTCCATTCCGTTCCATTCCACATTCAATTCCATTCCATTCCACATTCCATGCTACATTTCATTCCATATTCCATTCCACATTGCATTCCACCTTCCATTACACATTCCATTCCATGTTCCATTCCATTCCACTTTAAATTCCAAATTCCAATTCATTCCTTTCCACATTCCATTCCAAATTCCATTTCACATTCCATTCCATTCCAATCCACATTCCATTCCATTCCATTCCAATTTCAATTGCCTTCCACATTCGATTCCATTGCATTCCACATTCCCTTCCACATTCCATTACACATTCCATTAAATTCCATTCTATTCCACATTCCTTTCCATTCCATTCCACATTCCATTCCGTTCCATTCCATTCCACATTCCATTCCATTCGCTTCCACTTTCCATTCCACATTCCTTTCCCTGTTCAATTCCATTCAATTTTCCATTCCATTCCATTCCATTGCATTCAACTTTCCATTCCATTCCGTTCAATTCCACTTTCAATTCCATTCCATTGCATTCCAACTTCCTTTCCATTCCATTCCGCATTCCATTCCACTCCATTCCATTCCATTCCGCATTCCATTCCACATTCCATTCCATTCCACTTTCCATTCCACATTCCGTTCCCTTTTCAATTCCATTCAATTCTACATTCCTTTCCATTCCATTCCGCATTCCATTCCACTCCATTTCATTCCACATTCCATTCCATTCCATTCCACATTCCATTCCATTCCACTTTCCATTCCATTCCATTCCATTGCATTCCACATTCCTTTCCATTCCTTGCCACATTCCATTCTATTCCATTCCACTTTAACTTCCATTACAAATTCAATTCCATTTCACTTTCCATTCCTCATTCCATTACACAAACCATTACCCATTCCATTCCATTCCATTCCACGTTCAATTGTACATTCCATTCCATACCATTCCATATTCCTTTCCATTCCACGTCCCATTCCACATTCCATTCCACATTCGATTCCACATTCCATTCCTTTCAATTCCACTTTCTATTCCACAATCAATTCCATTCGATTACACATTCCATTCCATTTCATCCTGCTTTCCATTCCACTTTCCATTCCATTCCATTCCATTCCACAATCCATTCCATTCCACTCGACATTCTCTTCAATTCCATTTCACATTCCATTCCACATTCCATTCTATTCCATTCCACTTTCCATTCCACGTTCCATTCCACATTCCATTCCATTCCATTCCACATTCCATTCTATGTTCCACTCCACGTTCCTCTCCACGTTCCATTCCCCGTGCCATTCCACGTTCCATTCCACGTGCCATTCCACGTTCCTTTCCGCGTTCTATTCCATTGCATTCCACATTGCATTCCACTCCATTCCACATTCCTTTCCTTTCCATTCCACATTCCATTCCATTTCATTCCACTTTCCATTCCACATTCCATTCCATTCCATTCCACATTCCGGTCCACATTCCATTCGACATTCCATTCCATTTCACGTCCCATTCCACATTCCATTCCACGTTCCATTCCACATTCCATTCCATTCCATTCCACATTTTTTTCCACATTCCATTCTTTTCTATTCCACTTTCCATTCCATTTCATTCCGCTTTCCATTCCACATTCCTTTTCATTCCATTCCATTCCAAAAGCCATTCAATTCCACTCCACATTCCATTCCATTCGATACCACATTCCATTCCAGATTCCATTACTTTCCATACCACATTCCATTCCATTCCTTTCCATATTCAATTCCATTCCACATTCCACATTCCATTTCACGTTCCATTCAATGTTCCATTTCATTTCATTCCACTTTGCATTCCACTTTCCATTCCATTCGATTCCTCATTCCATTCCACGCTACATTCCATTCCATTCCACTGTACATTCCACGTTCCCTTGCATTCCATTTCCCATTCCATTCCACATTCCATTCTATTCCTTTCCAAGTTACATTCCAGGTTCCATTCAATTCCATTCCAAGTTCCATTCCACAATCCGTTCCTTTACCTTCCATTACACATTCCATTCCATTCCATTCCACATTTCATTCCACTCCACATTCTATTACACTTTGCTTTCCAATCCATTCTACATTCCATTCCACATTCCATTCAATTACATTCCACATTCTATTACAGAATGCTTTCCATTCAATTCTACATTCCATTCCACATTAAGTTCAATTCCATTCCACATTCAATTCCATTCCATAACACATTCTATTCCACTTTGCTTTCCATTCCATTCTACATTCTATTCAACATTTCGTTGAATTCCATTCCACATTCCATTCCATTCCATTCCACATTCCACATTCCATTCCATGTTCCATTTCACTTTCCATTTCACGTTCCATTCGACGTTCCATTCCACGTTCCATTCCTCGTTCCATTCCACTTTCCATTCCATTCCGTTTCACTTTCCATTCCACGTTCCATTCCACTTTCCAATCCACATTGTATTCCATTCAATTCTATGATACTTTCCACATTCTATTCCATTCCATTCCACCTTCCATTCCATTCTACTCTATTTTCCATTTAATTCCATTCCACATTCCATTCCATTCCATTCCACGTTACATTCTATTCCATTCCACCTTCCAATCCATTCTATTCCACATTCCATTCCACTGCAAATTCCATTCCATTCCACGTCCCATTCCACTCCATTCCATTCCTCTCCATGTTCCGTTCCATTCCACTTTCCATTCCATTCAATCCCATTCCACATTCCATTCCATTCCATTCCACATTCAATTCCATTCCATTCCATTCTGCATTCCATTCCGTTCCATTCCACGTTCCATTCCACTAAATTCCATTCCACTTTCCATTCTTTCCATTCCACATTCCATTCCACATTCCATTCCATTCCATTCCATTGCTTTGCACATTCCATTCCGCATTCCTTTCCACTTTCTATTCCACTTTCCATTCGACGATCCGTTCCAAATTACATTCAAATTCCATTCTACTTTCCAATCCAAGTTTCATTCCAAATTCCATTCCATTCCATGCCATTCTATTCCACATTCCATTCCACATTCCATTACATTTCATTCCGCATTCCATGCAATGTTCCATTCCACAGTCCATTCCTAATTCCACTCCGTTTCTTTCCAGATTCCATTCCATGCCTTACCACATTCCATCCCATTCCATTCCACATTCCATTCCATTCCACATTCCATTACATTCCGTTCCATTCCACATTCCATTCCATTCCATTAAACGTTCCATTCCACTTTCCATTCCATTGCATTCAACATTCCATTCCATCTCATTTCACATTCCATTCCACCTCATTTCACATTCCATTCCACATTCCATTCCAGTCCATTCCAAATAGCTTTCCACATTCCATTCCACTATCCATTCAACATTCCATTCCATGTCATTCCACATTCCATTCCACATTCCATTCCATTTCACTTTCCATTCCACATTCCATTCCACATTCCATTCCAAATTCGTTTCCAAATTCCATTCCATTCCATTCCACATTACATTCAATTCCATTCCACATTCCATTCCATTCCATTCAACATTAACTTCAATCCCAATCCAAATTCCATTACATTACATTCCAGAGTCCATTCCATTCCATTCCATTCCAAATTGCATTCCATTCGAATCCAAATTGCATTCCATTCCATTCCACATTCCATTAAATTCAACATTCCATTCCATTCCAATCCACATTGCATTCCATTCCGTTCCACTTTCTCTTCGATTCCACATTCCCTTCCATTCTATTCCACATTCTTTGCATTACATTCCACATTCCTTACAATATTCATTTCACTTTCCATTCCATTCCATTCCTTTCCATGTTCCAGTGCATTGCATTCCACATTCCATTACATAACGTTCCATTCCTTTCCACATTTCTTTTCATATTCCATTCCGTTCCATTCCATATTCCATTCCATTCCATTCCACATTCCATTCCAATATATTCCACATTTCATTCCAATCAATTCCACATTCCAATCCATTCCACATTCAATTCCCTTCCACATTCCTTTCCATTCCATTCCATTCCATTCCACATCCCATTCCATTCCACTACACATTCCATTGCAATCTATTCCACATTCCATTGCTTTCCACAGTCCACTCCATTCAATTCCATTCCAATCCAGATTCCATTCCATTCCATTCCATTCCACATTCCTTTCCATTCCATTCCACATTCCTTTCCATTCCATTCCACGTTTAATTCCACATTCCATTCCTTTCCATTGCACGTTCCATTACACATTACATTCCACATTCCATTCTATTCCATTCTATTCCATTCCACATTCCATTCCAAATTCCATTCCATTCCATTCCCCATTTCATTCCATTCCATTCAACATTACATTCCATTGCATTAAATATCGCATTTCACTGTCCATTCCACTCCATTTCACGTTTCATTCCATTCAACGTTACATTCCACGTTCCATTCTCGTTCCATTCCACGTTCCATTCCACCATCTATTCCATTCCATTCCACGTTCTATTCCTCATTCCATTCAACGTTCCATTCCGTTCCACTGCACATTCCATTCCACCTTCCAATCCATTCCATTCCATATTCCATTCCATTGCTTTCCACCTTCCATTCCACTTTCCCTTCCAGTGCATTCCTCGTACAATTTCATACCACTTTCCATTCCATTGCACTCCACTTTCCATTCCTTTGCATTCCATGTTCCATTCCATTGCAATGCACGTTCCACTATATTAGACGTTCCATTCCATTCCACGATCCATTCCATTCTATTCCACTTTCCATTCCACGTTCCATTCCATGTTCCATTCTACGTTCTATTCCATACCATTCACCATGCCATTGCTCATTCCATTCCACATTCCATTCCATTCTATTCCACATTCCTTTGCATTCCATTCCACATTACTTTCAATTTCCATTTCACATTCGATTCCTTTCCATTACTTTCCAGATTCCATTGCATTCCATTCCACATTCCATTCCAAAACGTTCCATTCCATTACACATTTCTTTTCATATTCCATTCCATTCCATTCACTTTCCACTCCATTCCATTCCACATTCCATTCCAATGTATTCCACATTCCATTCCAATCAGCTCCACATTCCAATCCATTCCACATTCAATTCCATTCCACATTCATTTCCACTCCATTCCATTCCATTCCACCTCCCATTCCATTCCACTCCATATTCCATTGCAATCCATTCCACATTCCATTGCATTCCAAAGTCCGCTCCATTCCATGCAATCACATTCCAGATTCCTTTTGATTCCATTCCATTCCATTCCAGATTCCATTCCATTCCATTCAATTCCGCATTTCATTCGATTCCATTCCACATTCCTTTCCATTCCATTCCACGTTCAATTCCACATTCCATTGCATTCCGTAGCACGTTCCGTTACACATTACATTTCACATTCCATTCTATTCCATTCTATTCCATTCTGCTTTAAATTCCACATTCCATTCCCCATTCCATTCCTTTCAATCTTCCATTCCATTGCATTAAATATCGCATTCCACGTTCCATTCCAGTATATTTCGTGTTCCATTCCATTCAACGTTCCATTCCACGTTCCATTGAGTGATCCATTCCATTCCATTCCACTTTCTATTTCTCATTCCATTCCATTCCATTGCACATTCCATCCCACATTCCAATCCATTCCATTCCATATTCCATTCACTTCCATTCAACATTTCATTCCCCCTTCCATTCCACGATCCATTCCATTCCATTACACATTCCATTCCATTCCGTTCCACATTCCATTCCGAATTTCATTCCATTTAATTCCACATTCCATTCGACTTTTTATTCCATTGCATTCCACATTCCAATCCATTCCATTCCTTTCCTTTCCACGTCGCATTCCATAATCCATTCCACATTCCATTCCATTCCATTCCATCCCACATTCAATTCCATTACATTCCACATTTCATTCCATTCTATTCCAAATTCCGTTCGATTCCATTCCATATTCCATTCCATATTCCATTCCATATTCCATTCCATTTCATTTCACATTCCATTCCATTAGATTGCATTCCACGTTCCTTTCCTTTCCAAGTTGCATTCCATTCCATTCCACATTCCATTCTCTTCTATTCCACATTCCATTCCATTCCATTCCATGCCACATTCCATTCCATTCTATGCCATATTCCATTCCATTCCATGCCATATTCCATTCCATTCCATGCCACATTCCATTCCATTCCACATTCCATTCCACATTCCATCTTCTACTCCTTTCCATTCCACATTGCATTCCACATTCCACTCCATTGCATTCCATTAGATTCAACATTCCATTCCACATTCCATTCCACGTTCCATTCCATTTTCCATTCCACGTTCCATTCCATTTCATTCTGCATTCCATTCCATTCCATTCCTAATTCCCTTCTATTCCATTCCTAATTCCCTTCTATTCCATTCCTTTCCACCTTCCATTCCATTCCATTGCTCATTCCACATTGCTTTCCACCCCATTCCATTCCACATTCCACTCTATTCCATTCCATATTCCATTCCACATTCCATTCCATTCAATCCCACATTCCACTCCATTCCATTCCAAAACATTCCATTCCATTCCAATTTTCATTCTTTTCCATTCCACGTTCCATTACATTCCATTCCAAATTCCATTCCATTCCATTCAATTGCATTCCACATTCCATTCCACATTCAATTCCAATCCATTCCACGTTCCATTCCAGATTCCATTCCTCGTTCCATTACACGTTCCATTTGACTTTCCACTCCATTCCATGACGCACCGTTCCATTCCATTCCACGTTCCACTCCATACCATTCCACTATCCATTGCATTATATTCCACATTCCTTTCCACATTTCATTTCACTTTCCATTGCACATTCTATTTTGCATTCCATTCCATTCCCTTCCATTCCATTCCACATTCGATTCCATTCAATTCCACTTTAAATTCCATTCCACATTCCTTTCCGTTCCATTCCATTCCACTCCACACTCAATACAATTAAATTCCACATTCCATTCCATTCCATTCCATTCCATATTCCATTCCATTCCATTCCACATTCCATTCAGTTGCATTCCATTCCATTCCACATTCCATTCCACATTGCATTCCACATTCCATTCCAATCCATTCCACATTCCATTCCATTCCATTCCACATTTCATTCTATTCCATTCCACATTGCGTTCCTTTCCGTTCCATTCCATGTTCCGCTCCATTCCATTCCACATTCCATTCCGTTCCTTTCCACATTCCATTAAGCATTGCATTGCATTCCATTATACATTCCATTCCTCGTTCCATTGCATTCCATTCCACATTCCATTCCAAGATCCATTCCATTCCACATTCCGTTCCACATTCCATTGCATTTCACTCCACATTCCATTCCATTCCATTCCACATGGCATTGCATTACATTCCACATTGAATTCCATTCCGTTCTACATTCCATTCCATTCCATTCCATATTTCTTTACATTCAATTCCACACTGCATTCCATTCCATCCCATTCCGCATTGCATTCCATGCCATTGCACTCCACATTGCATTCCATTCCATTCCACATTCCATTCCAGTTTCCGTTCCGTTCCATTCCACATTCATTTCCATTCCATTCCATTCCACATTCCATTCCATTACATTCCACATTCCATTCCATTCCATATTGCATTCTATTCCACTCCACTTTCCATTCCGTTGCATTCCACATTGCATTCCATTCCATTCCACATTCCATTCTATTCCATTCCACATTCAATTCCATTCCTTTCCACATTCAATTCCATTGCATTCCACTTTCCATTCCACTCCACTTTCCATTCCGTTGCATTCCACTTTGCATTCCATTCCATTCCACATTCCATTCCATTCCATGCCATTCCACATTCAATTCCATTCCTTTCCACATTCAATTCCATTGCATTCCACATTCCATTCCATTCCATTCCATTCCACATTCCTTTCCATTCCATTCAACTTTCCAACACATTCCATTCCTCCCTGCATTCCATTCTTTTCCATTCCACATTCCATTCCATTCCATTCCACATTCCATTGCATTGCATTCCAAATTTCATTCCAGTCCCTTCCATTCAAAATTTCATTCCATTCCCTTCCATTCCATTGTACGTTCAATTCCAAATTTCATTATTTTAAATTCCACATTCCAATCCATTCCATTCCACATTCCATTCCGTTCCACTTTCCATTCCATTCCATATTCCATTCCATTCCTTTCCAATCAAATCCAAATTCCATTCCACATTTCATTGTATTCCATTCCACATTTCATTCTATTCCATTCCACATTCAATTCCATTCCATTCCTCACTCCATTCCAGTCCATTAATTTCCATATTCCACTCAATTCCATTCCACATTCCATTCCATTCGATTCCACATTCATTCCATTTCATGGCACATTGCAATACATTGCATTCCACATTCCCTTGTATTCCATTCCACATTGCATTCCATTCCATTCCATTCCACATTTAATTACATTCTATTCCATTCCACGTTATTTTCCATTCCTTTCTACATGGCCATCCATTCCATTCCACATTGCCTTCCATTCCATTCCACATTGCTTTCCATTCCATTCCATTCCACATTTGTTTCCATTCCATTGCACATTAGATTTCATTCCATTCCACATTCCATTCCATTCCATTCCATTCAACATTCCATTCCAATCCATTCCATTCCAAATTCCATTCCATTCCATTGCACATTCCATTCCATTCCATTCTATTCCACATTCCATTCCATTCCATTCCATTCCATTCCATTCCATTCCACATTGCATTCCATTCCATTCCATTCCACATATCCTTCAACTTTCCATTCCATTCCATTCCACATTCCATTCCATTCCATTCCACATTCTATTCCACATTCCATTCCATTCATTTCCGCATTCCATTCCGCTTTCCATTCCATTCCGTCCCACATTCCATTACACATTCCATTAAATCCCATTCAACATTCCATTCCACTTTCCGTTCCATTCCATTCCACATTCCATTCCACATTCCTTTACACTCCATTCAACGTTCCAATCCATTGCATACCACATTCCATTCAACATACCATTCCATTCCATTCCAAATTCCATTCCACATTCCATTCCATTCCATTCCACATTCCATTTCATTCCATTCTATATTCCATCCCACATTCCATTCCTTTGCATCCGCATTCCATTCCATTCCATTCCACATTCCTTTCAACTTTCCACTCCTTTCCATTCCACATTCCATTCCATTCCATTCCATTCCATTCCACATTTCATTCCATTGCATTCCACATTCAATTCTATTACATTCCATATACCATTCCATTCCATTCCACGTTCCGTTCCATTCCAATACAATTCCTTACCGTTCCATTTCACTTTGCATTCCATTCCATTCTAAGTTCCATTCCATTCCATTCCACATTCCGTTTCACATTCCATTCCATTCCACACCATGTTCCATTCCATTCCATTCCACGTTCCATTCCACATTTCATTGCATTCCATTCCACGTTTCATTAAATTCCATTTCACATTCCATTTTACATTCCATTCCATTCCATTCCACATTCCATTTCGTATTCCATCCCATTCCATTTCACATTCTATTCCATTCCATTTTACATTCCATTCCACATTCCATTCCTTTGCATTCCACATTGCATCCCATTCCATCCCCTTCCGTTCCACTTTCCATTCCCTTCCATTCCACATTCCGTTCCACATTCAATTCCATGTTCCATTCCACGTTGCATTTCAATTTCCATTCCACGTTTCATTCTACGTTCCATTCCATATTCCATTCCAAATTACTTTCCATTCCATTTCAATTTCCATTCCATTCCATTCCATTCCTTTTCACATTCCTGTCCACGCCATTCCACTCCTTTTCACATTCCTGTCCACGCCATTCCACATTGCATTCCATTGCATTCCATTACACATTCCATTCCATTCCTCGTTCCATTCTACTTTCCTTTCCATGTTCCATTCTATGTTCCATTCCACGTTCCATTCCCCGTTCCTTTCCATTCCATTCCGTATTCCATTCCATTCCATTCCACATTGGATTCTGCACTCAGTTTCATTCCTTTCCACACCCCATTCCACATTCCATTCCATTCCATTCCATTCATTTCCACATTCCATTCCAATCCACATTCCATTCCACAGTCCATTCCAGATTCCATTCCACATTCCATTCCATTCCATTCCACATTGTATTCCACTTTCCATTCCCCATCCCATTCCATTCCATTCCACATTGCATTCCGTTCCACATTCCATTCCATTCCACATTCCATTGCACTTTCCATTCCTTTCCATTCCACATTCCATTCCACATTCCATTGCACATTCCATTCCTTTCCATTCCACATTCCATTCCGCATTCCATTCCACATTCCATTCCATTCCTTTGCACGATCCATTCCACATTCCATTCCAGATTTCTTTCCAACTTCAATTCCACGTTGCAATCCACTTTCCATTCCATTCCGCTTCACTTTCCATTCCACACTACATTCCATTCCATTCCACATTCCATTGAACATTCCATTCCTTTCCATTCCACATTCCATTCCACATTCCATTGCACATTCCATTCCTTTCCATTCCACATTCCATTCCACATTCCATTCCACATTCCATTCCATTCCTTTGCACGATCCATTCCACATTCCATTCCAGATTCCTTTCCACCTTCAATTCCACGTTCCAATCCACTTTCCATTCCATTCCGTTTCACTTTCCATTCCACACTCCATTCCATTCCATTCCACAATCAATTCCACGTTCCTTTCCACTCTCCATTCCATTCCCTTACACATTCCATTCCAAATTCTGTTGCATTCCATTCCACATTCTATTCCATTCCATTCCATTCCGCTTTCCATTCCATTCCATTCCACATTCCATTCCATATTGCATTTCACATTCTAATACATTCTATTCCACATTCCATTCCACATTCCATTTCACAATCCATTCCACATTCCTTTCAATTCCATTCGACATTCCACTCCATTCCATTCTGTTGCACTTTCCATTCCATTCCATTCCACATTCCATTCCATTCCATTTCAAATTGTATTCCCTTCCATTCAATTCCATTCCACATTCTGTTGCATTCCATTCCAAATAACTTTCCATTACATTATACGTTCCATTCCATTACATTCCACGTTTCATTCCACATTCCATTCCAGATTCCATTGAATTGCATTCCTTTCCACATTACATTTAATTCCATTCCACATTCCATTCCATTCCATTCCATACCATTCCATTCCCTTGCATTCCACATTCCATTCCATTCCATTTCACATTCCATTCCATTCCATTCCACATTCTATTCCATTCCATTCCATATCATCCCATTCCATTCTATTCCACTTTCCATTCCATTCCATATTCCATTCCAGATTACATTCCATTACATTTCATAGTTCATTCCACTGCATTCCATTGCATTCCACGTTCCATTCCATTCAACTTTCCACTCTACATTCCAATCCATTCCATTCCACATTCCATTCCATTCCTTCCAGTTCCATTGCATTCCACTCCATTCCACCTTCAATTCCATTCCCTTCCACTTTGCATTCCACGTTCCTTTAAACTTTCCATTCCTCTTTCCATTCCACGATCCATTCCACTTTCCATCTCACGTTCCATTCCATGTTATATTCCAGTCCATTCCACATTCCATTGCATTCCATTCAATATTCAATTCCATTCCATTCCACATTGCATTTCATTGCATTCCACATTCCATTCCATTCCATTCCATTCTATTCCATTCCACATTCCATTCCAGTGCATTCCATTCCACATTCCATTGCATTCCATTCCACATTCCATTACATTGCATTCCACATTCCATTCCAAATTCCATTGCATTCCATCCCACATTCCATTAAATATTCCATTCCACTCCATTCCACATTCCATTCCACTTCACATTCCATTGAATTCCATTCCATCTTACATTCCATTCCATTCCACATTGCAATGCACTGCATTCCACAATCCATTCCACATTCTATTCCATTACATTCCACATTCATATTCCATATTTCATTCCATTCCATTCCACATCGCAATCTACGTTACATTCGAAACTCCTTTCCATTCCATTACACATTCCTTTTCACATTCCATTTCACATTCCATTTCACATTCCATTCCATTCCATTACATTACATTAGACATTGCATTCCGCAATCCATTCAATTCCATCTCACATTCCATTCCACATTCCATTCCATTCCATTCCACATTGCATTCCTTTCCGTTCCACATTCCATTCCACATTGCATTCCATTCCATTCCACATTCCATTCCAATCCATTCCATTCCATATTCCATTCCATTCCACTTTCCATTCCACCTTCCTTTCCATTCCATTCCACATTCCATTGAATTCCATTCCACATTCCATTCCATCCATTTCCATTCCGCATTACACTCCAGTCCATTCCATTCCACATTGCATTCCATTCAACTTCTTTTGACATTCCAATCCATTCCGTTCCACATTCTATTATATTCCATTCCACATTGCATTCCATTCCATTCCATTTCATTCCACATTCCATTCCATTCCACATTCCATTCCATTCCATTCCACATTGCATTCCATTCCACTACAAATTCAATTCCATTCTATTCCACTCCACATTCAATTCCATTCCATTCCACATTCCATTCCATTCCATTCCACTTTGCCTTCCATTCCATTGCACATTGCATTCCATTCCATTTCCCATTGCATTCCACTCCATTTGATTCCATATTCCATTGCATTCCTTTCCAAATTCCATTCCATTCCATTCCACAGTCCATTCCATTCCTCTCCATTCCATATTCCATTCCATTCATTTCCACTTACCTTTCCAATTCATCCCATTGCATTCCACATCCATTCCACTTTCCTTTCCATTCCATTCCCCATTCAATTCCATTCATTTCGAATATCAATTCCATTCTATTACACACTGTATTCCATTCCATTCCTTTCCACATTGCATTGCATTCCACTCCATTCCATTCCATTCCATTTCATTCCACATACCATTCCACTCCATTACACATTCCATTCCATTCCATTACACATTCCATACCAATCCATTCCACATTCCATTCCATTCCATTCCACATTCCATTCCATATTCATTTCCATTCCATTCCACATTCCAGTTCCAGAATCCATTCCATTCCATTCCACATTCCATTCCATATTCTATTCCACATTCCATTCCACATTGTATTCCATTCCATTCCATTCCATGTTGCGTTGCTTTACATCCCACATTCCATTCGATTATATACCAACTTCAATTCCACGTTCCATTCCATTCCATTCCATTCCACATTCCATTCCAGTCAATTCCACATTGCATTCCATTCCATTCCATTGCACATTACATTCCATTCCTTTCCACTGCATGTTCCATTCCACCTTCCATTACGCATTGCATTCCACTTTCAATTCCAAGTTCCATTACATGTTCCATTCCATTCCATTCCAAATTCCACTGCACACTACATTCCATTCCATTCTATTACATATTCCACACTATTAAATTACTTTCCATTCCAAATTCGGTTCCCTTCCACATTCCATTCCTCATTCCATTCCATTCCGTTCCACATTCCATTCTGCATTCCATTCAGTTCCATTCCACATTCCATTCCATTCTTTTCTTCATTCCTTCCACATTCCATTCCATGTTCCATACCAAGTTCCATTCCACCTTCCATTCCATTCCATTCCACGTTCCATTTAATTTCGTTCCACATTCCATTCCACATTCCATTTCACATTCAATTTTATATTCCATTTCACATTCATTTAAATTCCATTCCATTCAATTCCACGTTCCTTTCTTTCCAATCTACATTTCATTCGTTTGCTTTCCACACTAAATTCCATTCTATTCCACATTCCATTCCATTCCATTCAAAATTCCATTCCATTTCACATTAATTTCCACATTCCATTCCATTCCATTCCACATTCCATTCTATTCCATTCCATTCCACATTGCCTTCTATTCCATTCCACATTCCATTCCACATTGCATTCCATTCCATTCCATTCCATGTTGCATTCCATTCCATCCCACATTCCGTTCCATTATATTCCAAATTCAATTCCACATTCCATTCCATTCCATTCAATTCCATTCCATTCCACATTGCATTCCAATCCATTCCATTCCATTGCACATTCCATTCAATTCCATGTTCCATTCCACCTTCCATTACGTGTTCCATTCGACGTTCAATTCCCAGTTCCATTACACGTTCCATTCCATTATATTCCAGATTCCACTGCACACTACATTCCATTCCATTGCATTCCATTCCATATTCCATACCATTAAATTCCTTTCCATTCCAAATTCGGCTCCATTACACATTCCATTCCACATTCCATTCCATTTAATTCCACATTCCATTCTGCATTGCATTAAGTTCCATTCCACATTCCATTCCATTCTTTTCTGCATTCCTTCCACATTCCATTCCACGTTCCATGCCAAGTTCCATTCTATCTTCCATTCCATTCCACTCCACAATCCATTGGATTCCATTCCACGTTCCATTTAATTTCGTTCCACATTGCATTCCACTCCATTTCACTTTCAATTTCATATTCCATTTCTCATTCAATTCCATTCCATTCCATTCAACTCCACGTTCCTTTCCTTTCCAATCCACATTCCATTCCTTTGAATTCCACACTAAATTCCATTCCATTCCACATTCGATTCCATTCCATTCCATTCTCAATTCCATACCATTCTATTCCATTCCACATTCTATTCTTTCCATTCCGCATTCCATTCCATTCCTTTCCACATTCCATTCCATTCCATTCCATTTCACATTCCATTCCACATTCCTTTTTGTTTCCTTACGTATCCCATTCCACGCTCCATTGCACGATCCATTCCACGTTCCATTCCATTCCATTCCACATTCTCTTCCAAATTCCATTCCATTCCATTAAACATTCCATTCCACATTCCATTACATTCCATTTCAAGTTAAATTCCACATTCCATTACAAATTTCATTCGACATTCCACTACACGTTCCATCCATTCAATTCCACGTTGCATTCCACATTCCATTCCATTACATTCCACGTTCCATTCCATATTCCATTGCACATTCCATTCCACGTTCCATTTCACATTCCATTCCATGTTCCATTCCACTTTCCATTCCATGTTCCTCTTCACGTTCCATTCCATTCCATTCCGTTCCATTACACGTTGCATTCCACATTTCATTCCTCAATCCATTCCATATTCCATTCCACATTCCAAACACATTCTATTCCATTCCATTCCATTCCATTCCACATTCTATTCAATTCCGCTTCACATTCCATTCCACATTCCATTCCATTCCATTCTACATTACATTCCATTCCACTGCACTTTCCATTCCAAATTCCATTCCAATCCATTTCATTGTACATTCAATTCCATTCCATTCGAAGTTCCATGTTTCTTTCCATTTAACTTTCCATTCCACATTCCATTTCACGTTCCATTCCATTCCATTCCACGTTCCTTTCCATTCCATTCCACATTCCATTGCACATTCCTTTTCACATACGATTCCATTACATTCCATTCCACGTTCCATTCCATTCTATTCCACATTCCATTAATTTCAAAATTCCAGTCCACTTTACAATGCAAGTTACTCTCTATTCTATTCCACGTTCCCTTCCACATTCCATTCCGTTCCTTTTAATGTTCAATTGCACTTTCCATTCCAAATTCCATTCGGCTTTCCTTTGTGTTTCATTCCACATTCCAATCCACACTACCCTTGACATTTCATTCCACATTCCATTCCACATTCCATTGCATTACATTTTACATTCCAATCCACATTTCAATCCACATTCCATTCCACATTCAATTCCATTTCACATTCCATTCCATTCCATTCCACATTCCATTAAACGTTCCATTCCACGTTCCATTCCATGTTCCATTCCATTCCATTCCTCATTCCATTCCACATTGCATTCCATTCAATTCTGCTTTCCTTTCCACACTCCATTCCACATTCCACTCCACATGACATTCCGTTTTATTGCACATTCCATTCCACATTACATTACACATTCCGTTCCATTCCATTCCACATTCCATTCCACGTTCCATTGAACATTCCATTCCACATTCCAATCCGTTGCATTCCTCATTACATTCCACATTCCATTCCATTCCACATTCCATTCCACATTCTATTTCACATTCCATTCCATTCCATTTCACGTTCTCTTCCACCTTCCATTCCATTCCATTGCACATTCCTTTCCACATTGCATGGTAAATTCCATTGCATTCCATTCCACTTTCATTTCCACATTCCATTCCCTTCCATTCCACATTCCATTCAATTCCGTTCCATGTTCCTTTCCACATTCCATTCCACGTTCCCTTGCACATTCCATTACACATTCCATTCCACATTCCATTCCATTCCTTTCCTCATTCCATTCCTCATTCCATTTCACAATCCATTTCACATTCCATTCCATTCCATTCCACATTCCATTCTATTACTTTCCATATTCCATTCGACGTTTCATTAAACGTTACATTCCATGTTCCATTTCGCGTTCCATTCCATTGCATTCCACATTCTATTCCATATTCCATTGCATTCCATTCCATATTCCATTCCTTTCCACTCCACATTCCATTCCACATTTCTTTCCATTCCATAACATATTCCATTGCACATTCCATTCCACATTCCATTCCTTTCCATTCCACATTAATTTCAACTTTCCATTCCACGTTCCATTCCACATTCCATTCCTTATTACATTCCACATTTCTTTCCATTCCATTCTACATTCAATTCCACGTTCCATTCCACGTTCCATTCCACATTCCTTTCCACATTTCATTCCACCTTCCATTCCGTTCGATTCCAAATTACTTTCCACATTCCCTTCCACATTCCATTTCAGTCCATTCCACATTCCATTCCACATTCCATTCCACATTCCACTCCATACTCCGTTCCAAGTTGCATTCTATTCCGCTCTACGTCCCATTCCGCATTCCATTCCAGATTACTTTCCACTTTCCATTCCAATAAATTCCACGTTCCTTTCCATTCCATTCCACGTTCCATTCCACTTTCCATTCCACATTGCATTCCACATTCCATTGCTCGTTGCATTCCATTCCATTCCATGTTCCATTCCACGTTTCATTCCATTCCATTCCACCTTACATTCCACATTCCATTCCACTTTCTATTCCACTTTCCATTCGACATTTCATTCTATTTAATTCCGTGTTCAATTCCACCTTTCATTCCATTTCATTCCACGTTCCATTCCACAATCAATTTCACACTTCATTCCACGTACCATTCCACATTCCGTTCCATGTTGCATTACGCGCTCCATTCCACTTTCCATTTCACGCTCCATTCCACGTTTCATTCCATTCCATTCCACTTTCCAATCCACATTCCACTAAATTCTATTCCACGTTCTATTCAACTTTCCATTCCACATTCCATTCCACATGCAATTCCATTCCATTCCACATTCCATTCCACATTGCATTCCATTCCATTCCACATTCCATTCCACACTCCATTCCATTCCATTCCACATTCCATTTCGCATTCCATTCCACGTTCCTTTCCACATTCCAATCCACTTTCCTTTCCATTCCATTCCACGTTCCATTTCATATTCCATTCCATTCCAGATTCTATTAAACATTCGATTCCACATTCCATTCCATTCCATCCCACCTTCCATTCCATTCCACATTCCAATCCATGTTCCATTCCTTTCCATTCTACATTTAATTCCATTCCATTCCACATTCCTTTCCACAATTCATTCCATTCCATTTCATTCCACATTATATTCCATTCCACTCCGCATTCCATTCCATCCCGTTCCATTCTATTCGACATTGAATTCCATGCCATTCCATATTCCATTCCATTCCATTACACGTTCCATTCCACATTCCATTCCACATTCCATTCCAGTTTCCTTTCCACGTTTATTTATGCGTTCCATTCCACGATACATTCCATTCCATTCCACTTTCTATTCTACGTTCCATTCCATTCCGTTCAACATTCCATTGCTCATTGAATTCCAACCTCCATTCCATTCTATTCCACATTCAATTCCACATTCCATTCTATTCCATTCCACATTCCATTCCACAATCCATTCCGTTCCATTTCACGTTACATTTCACATTCCAATCCACATTCCCTTCCATTCCATTCCACATTCCATTCCACACTCCATCACACATTCCATTCCACATTCCATTCCTTTCCATTCCACATTATATTCCACTTTCCATTACACTTTTCATTCCACATTCCATTCCATACCATTCCATATTCTATTCCACATTTCATTCCATTCCATTCCACATTCCATTAAATTCCATTCCACATGCCATTCCAAATTCCATTTATCAAGCCTTTCCACATTCCATTTCTTATAACAATCCACTGCATTCCACATTCCATTCCATTCCATTCCACATTCCGTTCCACATTCCATACCATTGCTTTCCACATTCCATTCCACATTCCATTCCATGTTCCATTCCACGATCCAGTCCAAATTGCATTCCACGTTCCATTGCATTCCATTCCTCATTGCATTCCACATTGCATTCCACATTGCATTCCCTTCCAGTCCACATTCCATTTCACATTGCATTCCAATCCATTTAAACATTCCATTCCATTATATTCCGGATTCCATTCCACTTTCCATTCCATTTCACACACCATTCCACATTCCATTCCTTCCCACATTCCATTCCACATTCGTTTCCACGTTTCATTCCTTTACATTCCACATTCCATTTCCCATTCCATTCCATTCCATTACACGTTCCATTCCATGTTCCATTCCACATTCCTTTCCACGTTCCATTCCACTTTCCATTCCATTCTATTCCACCTTCCATTTCACATTCCATTCCATTGCATTCCACATTCCATTCCAGATTCCATTCCACATTCCACTACACATTCCATTTCTTTCCACATTCCATTCCACAATCAATTCCACGTTCCATTCCATGTTCCATTCCATTCCATTCCATGTTCTATTCCATGTTCCATTGCATTCCATTCCACGTTCCATTCCACATTCCATTGAACATTCCATTCCATGTTCCATTCCACATTGCATTCCACGTTCGTTTAATCATTCCATTCCATGTTACATTCCATTTCATTCCGAGTGTGCAATGGAATCTAGAATGGAATGGAACGGAAAGGAATGGAATGTGGAATGGAACGTGGAAAGTAAAGTTGAATGGAACGTGGAATGGAATGTGGAATTCAATTTAATGGATTGTGTAATGGAATTGAGTGGAATGGAATGGAAGGGAATGTGGAATGCAATGGAATGGAGTGGAGTGGAATACGGGATGGAATGTGGAATGTAAAGCAATGGAATGTGGAATGGAATGGTGAATGGAAAGGAATGTGGAATTCAGTGGAATAGAATTGATTGGAATGTGGAATGGAATGGAATGTAGAATGGAATGGAATGCAACATGGAGTGGAATGGAATGGAATATAGAATGGAATAGAATGGAAAGTGCAATGGAATGTGGAAGGCAATGTGGAATTCAGTGTGGAATGGAATGTGGAATGGAATGTGGGACGGAATGGAATGGAATGGGGAATGGGACGTGGAATGGAACGTGAAGTTGAACATGGAATTGAACGTGGCATGGAATAGAATGGACTGTGTAATGGAAAGGAAGGGAATGTGTAATGGAAAGGAAGAAAATGTGGACTGGCATGAGACGGAATGGAATGTGGAATGGAATGTAATGGAATGTGGAAAGGAATGGAATGTGGAAAGTATTGGAATGGACTGGAATGGAATGCAACGTGTAATGGAATGATACGGAATGTTGAATGGAATGGAACGCAATGGAGTGGAACGTGGAATGGAATCGAATGCAAGGGAATGGAACGTGGAATGGAATGGAGTGGAATGTTGAATGGAATGGAAAGAATTTGGAATGGAATGGAATGGAAAGTGGAATGGAAAGTGGAATGGAATGGAAAGCAATGTGGAATGGAATGGAATGGAATGGAAAATAGAATGGAATAGAATGGAATGTGAAATGGAACATGAAATGGAATGCATTTAAATGTGGATTGGAATGTGGAATGGTACGGAATGGAATGTGGAGTGTAATGTGGAAAGGAATCGAATGGAAATTGGCATATAATGGAATGGAATAGAACGTGGAATAGAATGGAATGAAATATTTATTGGAATGTGAAATGGAATGGAGTGAGGAATGTAATGGAATGAGGATTGTAATGGAATGGAACGTGGAATGGAATGGATTGTGGAACGGAATGGAATGAAATGCGGAATCGATAGAATGGAATGGAACGTGGAACGGAAAGTGGAATTCAACATGGAATGCAATGGAATGGAACGAGTAATGGAATGGAGTCGAATGTGGAAATAAATCGACAGGAATATGGAATGGAATGGAGGGGAATATGGAATTGAATGGAGGGGAATGTGGAAAGGAATGGAATGGAATGAAAAGTGGAATGGAATTGAATGGAACGGTATGTGGCAATGGAATGTGTAATGGAATATAATGTGGAATGCAATGAAATTCAAAGGAATGTTGAATGGAGTTTAACGGAATGAAATGTGCAAAGGAATGTGGAATGGAGTGGAATGGAATGTGGAATGGATTTCAATGGAATGGAATGTGCAATGGTATGTGGAATGGAATGGAATGGAATGTGGAATGGAAAGGAATGGAATGCAAAGTGCAATGGAATGGAATGGAATGGAGTGTGGATGTGCAATGGAATGGAAATGAATTGACTGTGGGTTGTAATGGAATGGAATGTGGAAAGGAATGGAATGTAATGTGGATTGGAATGGAACGGAAGTTGCAATGGAATGCAATGGAATGTGGAATGGAATGGAATTGAATGCGGAATGGAATGTGGAATGGAATGAAATGGAATGCGGAATGGAATGTTAATTGGAATGGAATGGAATGCAATGAGGAATGGAATGTGCAATGGAATGGAATGGAATGTGGAATGGAATGGGATGGAATCTGGAATGAAATGGAAAGTGGAACGGAATGAGGAATGGAACGTTGAATGGGTTGCAATGGATCGTGGAATGGAATGGAATGAAATGTGGAATGGAATGGAATGAAATGTGGAATGGAATGAATGGAATATGGAATGGAATAGAAGGGAACCTGGAATGGAATGGAATAGAAGGGAATGTGGAATGAAATGGAATTGAATGGAATGACGATTGGAATGGAATTCAATAGATAGTGGAACGGAAGGTTGAATGGAACGTGGAACGGAATGCAATGGAAAGTGGAATGGAAAGGAGTGGAATGTGGAATGGTATGGAATGGAATATGGAATGGAGTGGAAAGGAATATGGAACGGAATGGAATAAAAGGGAATATGGAATGGAATGGAATGTAACGGAATGTGGAAAAGAATGGAATTGAATGTGGAATGCAATGGAATGGAATGTGGAATGGAATTGATTGGAATGCGGAATGGTATGTGGAATGGACTGGAAAGAAATGGACTGCAATATGGAATTGAATGGAATGGAATGTGGAATGGAATGGAATGGAATGCGGAATGGACTTTGGAATGGAATAGAATGGAGTGTAACGTAATGTGGATTAGAATGAAATATGGAATGGAACGGAATGGAATGTGGAATGGAATGGAATGTGGAATGGAATGGAAAGTGTAATGGAATGGAGTGGAATGGAATGTGGAATGTAATGGAATGTAGAAAGAAATGGAATGCAATGGAATTTGAAATGGAATGGAACGGAATGAAATGGAATGTGGAATGAAATGGAATGGAATGCCGAATGGTATGAAATGGAATGTGGAATGGAATGGAATGGAATGGAATGGAAAGTGGAATGGAATGTTGAATGGAATCAAAAGGAAAGTGGAGGGGAAAGGAATGCAATTTGGAACACAATGGAATGGAATGGAATGGAATTTTGAATGGAATGGAATGCAATTTGGAATGCAATGGAACGGAATGGAATATGCAATGGAATGGAATGGAATGTGGAATGGAATGGAAAGGAATTGAATGTGGAATGGAATGGAAAGGAATTGAATGTGGAATGGAATGGAATGAAATGTGGTATGGAATGGAATGGAAGGTGGAATGGAATGGAATGGAATGGAATGGAATCGGGAATGGAATGTGGAATGGAATGAAATGGAATGTGAAAAGGAATGGAATGGAACTTGGAATGGAATGTGGAATGGGATAAAATGGAATGGAATGGAATGTGAAATGGAATGGAATGGAATTTGGAATGGAGTGCAATGGAACGTAGAGTGGAATGTGGAATGGAAATGAATGAAGTTTAATGTAGAATTTAATGGAATGGAAAGGGAAGGAATGTGCAAAGGAATGTGGAATGGAATGTGAAATTGAATGGAATGGAATAGAAAGGAACGTGGAATTGAATGTGGAATGGAATGTGGAATGAAATGTGGAATTGATTGCAAAGGAATGTGGAAAGGAATGTGGAATTGAATGTGGAATGAAATATAGAATTGATTGGAATGGAATGTCGTATTGAATGGAATGGATAGTGTAATGGAAAGGAATGGAATGTGGAATGGAATGGAATGTGGAATGGAATGGAATGGAATGTGGAATGGAATGGAATGGAATGTGTAATGGAATGTGGAATGAAATGCGGAATGGAATGGAATGGAATGTAGAATGGAATGAAATGTGGAAATGAATGGAATAGAATATGTAATGGAATGGAATGGAATGTGGAATGGAATGTGGAAAGGAATGTGGAATGGAGTGGAATGGAATGGGGAATGGAATGAGGAATGGAATGGAATGAATGTGTAGTGGAATGGAATTTAATGAGGAATGGAATGAGGACTGGCGTGGAATGCAATAGACTGCAAAGTGGAATGTAATGGAATTGAATGTGGAATGGAAGATAATGGAATTTGGAATGGAATGGGCAATGGAATGAAATGGAATGTGGGATATAATGGAATGAAATGGAATGTGGTATATAACGGAATGAAATGGAATGCGGAATGGAATGGAATGGAACGGGGTGGAATGTGGAATGGAATGTGCAAAGAATGGAATGGAATTGACAGGAATGCGGAATGGAAAGTGGAAATGAATGGAGTGGACACCACAATGCAATGTGGAATGGAATGGAATTGAATGTGGAATGGAATTTGGAATGGAATGGAATGGAATGGAAGGGAATATGGCATGGAGAGGAATGGAATGTGGAATAGAATGTAATGGAATAGAATGGAATGTGGAATGGAATAGAATGGAATGTGGAACGGAATGCAATGGAATGTGTAATGGAAAGGAACGGAATGTGGAATGGAATGTGTAATGGAATGGAATGGAATATGGAATGGAATGTGGAATGGAATGGAATGGAATATGGAATGGAATGTGGAATGGAATGGAAAGGAAGGGAATTCAATGTGCAATGGGATGCAGTGGAATGTGGAACGGAATGAAATGTAATGGAATGCAATCTGGAATGGAATGGAATGTGGAGTGAAATGTGGAATGGAATGGAAAGTAATGGAATTCAATGTGGAATTGAATGGAATGGAAGGTCGAATGGAATGAAATGGAAAGGAATGGAATGTGGAATGGAATGGAATGTGGAGTGGAATTTAGTGGAATGGAATGCGTAATGGAATGGATAGGAATGGAATGTGGAATGGAATGGAATGGAATGTGGAATGCAATGTGGATTGGAATGTGGAATGGAATGGAACGGAAAGTGGAAAGGAATGTGGAATGAAATGTGCAATCGAATGGAAAGGAATGGGGTAGGGAATGTGGAATTGAAGGTGAAACGTAATGTGCAATCGAATGGAATGCAAAGGGGAATGGAATGTGGAATGATACTGAATGGAATGTGGAATGGAATGGAATGGAATGTGAAATTGTATGTGGAATGGACTGGAGTGAAATGGACTGCAATATGGAATTGAATGGAATAGAATGTTTAGAGGAATGGAATGGAATGTGGAATGTAATGTGGAATGGAATTGAATGGAGTGGAATGAAATGTGGAGTGGAACAAAATATGGAATGTAATGGAATGGAATGTGGAATGGAATGGAATGTGGAATGGAATGGAATGTGGAATGGAATGGAATGTGGAATGGAATGGAAAGTGGAATGGAATGGAAATTGGAATAGAATGGAGCGGAATGGAATGTGGAATGGAATGGAATGGAATGTGGAAATGAATGGAATGGAATGGAATGGAATGTGAAATGGAATGGAAGGAAATGGAATGGAATGTTTAATGGAATAGAATGGAATTCCAAATGGAATGGAATGGAATGTGAAATGGAATGAAATGGAATGTGGAATGGAATGGAATGGAATGTGGAATCGAAAGTGGAAGGGAATGTGGAATGGAATGGAAAGGAAGGTGGAGGGGAAAGCCATGGAAAGTGGAATTTAATGGAATGGAATGGAATATGGAATGGGATGGAATGGATTGGAATATGATATGGAATGGAAAGTTGAATGGAATGGAATGGAATGTGAAGTGGAATTTGGAACAGAATGGAATGGTATGGGAAACGGAATGTGGATTGGAATGGAATGGAAGGTGGAATGAAATAAAATGTAGTGTGGAATGGAATGGAATGGAATATGGAATGGAATGGAATGGGATTTAATGGAATATGGAATTGAATGCAACGTAATGGAACGTGGAATGAAATCAAAATGGAACAGAATGTGGAATAGAATTGAATTGAAAGTGTAATGGAATGTGGAATGGAAAGAAGTGGAATGTGTAATGGAATGTGAAATGGAATGGAATGGAGTGGAATGTGGATTGGAATGGAATGGGATGTGGAATGGAATGTGGAATGGATTGGAATGGAATGTGGAATGGAATGGAATGTGTAATGGAATGGAATGGAATGTGTAATGGAATGGAAAGGAAAGTTTAATGGAATTGAAGGAAATATGGAATGGAATGTGGAATGGAATGGAATGGAATGTGTAATGGAATGGAATGGAATGTGTAATGGAATGGAATGGAATGTGTAATGGAATGGAAAGGAAAGTTTAATGGAATTGAAGGAAATATGGAATGGAATGTGGAATGGAATGGAATGGAATGTGTAATGGAATGGAATGGAATGTGTAATGGAATGGAATGGAATGTGTAATGGAATGGAAAGGAAAGTTTAATGGAATTGAAGGAAATATGGAATGGAATGTGGAATGGAATTGAATGAAATGGAATGTGCAATGGAATGTGGAATGGAAGGAAATGGAATGTAGGATGTAATTTAATGGAATATGGAATTGAATGCAATGGAATAGTTTGTGGAATGGATTGGAATGGAATGGAATGAAATGGAATGAGGAATGGAATGGAAATGAATCTGTAATGGAACGGAGTGGAATGTAGAATGCAACGGAATGGAATGTGGATTGGAAAGGAGTGGAATATTGAATGGAATGTAATGGAATAGAATGTGTAATGGAATTTAATGGAATGGAATATGGAATGGAATGTGGAATGGAATGGAATGGGATATGGGATAGAATGTGGAATGGAATGGAGTGGAATGTGGAATGGAAATTAAAGGAAGGTGGAATGGAATGTGGAATGGAATGTGAAATAGAATGTGGAATGGAATGTGGAATGGAATGGAATGGAATGTGGAAGATATTGTAATGTAATGTGGAATGTAATGTGGAATGTAATTTGGAATGGAATGGAATGTTTTGTGGAATGGAATGTCAAAGGGAATGTGGAAAGGAATGGAATGGATTGGAATGGAATGTGGAATGGAATGGAATGGAATGTGGTATGGAATGAAATGGAATGTGGAATGGAATGTGCAATGAAATGGAACGGAGTGTGCAATGGAATCTGGAACGGAAAGTGGTATGGAATGGAATGGAATGTGGAATGGAATGGAATGGAATGTGGAATGGAATGTGGAGTGGAATGGAATGGATTGGAGTATGGAGTGGAATGGAATGTTGAATGGACTGGGGAATGGAAAGAAATGGAATGTGGAATAGAATGGAATGTGGACTGGAATGTGGAATGGAATGGAATGGAATGTGGAATGGAATAGAATGGAGTGGAATGAAATATGGAGTGGAATGAAATATGGAGTGGAATGAAATATGGAGTGGAATGGAATGGAGGGTGGAATGGATTGGAATGTGTAATGGAATGGAAAGTGGAATGGAATGGAGTGGAATGGAATGTGGAATGGAATGTGGAAAGGAATGGACTGGAATGTAATGTGGAAAGGAATGGAATGTGGAATGGAATGGAATGAAATGCTGAATGGAATGGAATGAAATGTGGAATGGAATGGAATGAAATGTGGAATGGAATGAAATGGAATGTGGAGTGGAATGGAATGGAATGTGGAGTGGAATGTGGAGCGGAATGGAATGTAATGGGGAACGGAATGTGGAATGGGATGGAATGGAAGGTGGAATGGAATGAAATGGAATGTGGAATGGAATGGAATGGAATGTGGAATGGAATGTGTAATGTAATGTTATGGAATGTGGAATGGAAGTTGGCATGGAATGGAATGGAATGTGGAATGGTGTGGAATGGAATATGGAATTGATTGTAATGTAATGGGATGTGGACTGAAGTGGAAATGGAACGGAATATGGAATGGAATTGAATGGAATGTGGAATGGGAAAGAGTGGAATGTGTAATGGAATGTGAAATGAAATGTAAAGGAGTGGAATGTGGATTGGAATGTAATGTAATTTGGAATGGAGTGGAGTGGAATGTGGAAAGGAATGGAATATAATGTGTAATTCAATGGAATGAAATGTGTGATGGAATGGAACGGAATATTTAATGGAATGGAAGGGAATGTGGAATGGAATGTTGAATGGAATTGAATGGAATGTGGAATGGAATGAAATGGAACGTCGAATGGAATGGAGTGGAATGTAGAATGGAATGGAATGAAATTTGGAATGGAATTTAATGGAATGGAATAGAATGTGGAATGGAATGGAATGGAATGGAATGTGGAATAAAATGGAATGCGACGTGGGATATAATGTGAATGGTATGGAGTGGAATGTGGAATGGAAATTAAGGAAGGTGGAATGGAATGTTTAATGGAATGTTGAATGGAATGTGGAATGGAATGTCGAATGGAATGGAATGGAATGTTGAAGATAATGTAATGAGGAATGGAATGTGGAATGGAATGGAATTGATTGTGGAATGGAATGTCGAAGGGAATGTGGAAAGGACTGGAATGGATTTGAATGGAATGGAATGTGAAATGGAATGTGGAATGAAATGGACGTAATGTGCAATGGTATGTTGAATTGAATGTGGTATGGAATGGAATGGAATGTGGAATGGAATGGAATGGAATGTGGAATGGAATGTGGAATGGAATAGAATGGATTAGGGAATGGAATGGAATGGTATGTGGAATGGATTGGGGAATGGAATGGAATGGAATGTGGAATAGAATGGAATGTGGACTGGAATGTGGAATGGAATGGCATGGAATGTGGAATGGAATGGAATGGAATGGAATGTGGAATGGAATGTGGAATGGAATGGAATGTGAAATGGAAAGTGGAATGGAATGTGGAATGGAATGGAATGGAATTTGGAATGGAATGGATTGAACTGTGGAATGGATTGTGGAATGGAATGTGGAATGGAATGGAATGGAATGTGGAATGCAACGAGGAGTTGAACTTGGAATGGAATGCGGAATGCAACGTGGAATGGAATATGGAATGGAATGGAATGGAATGTTTAATGGAAAGGAATGTCTTATGGAGTGTGGAATGGAATGGATTGGAACGTGACATGGAATGGATTGGAATGGAGTGGAATGGAGTGTATTGGTTTGGTGTGGATTGGATTGGAAAGAATCGGAGTGGAAGAATGGACTGGAATGGAACGGACTATAATGGAAAGGTTTAGAGAGGAGTGGAATGGAGTAGAGTGTAGTGGAATGGAGTGGCGTGTAATGGAATGGAATGGAAAGGAGTGGAGGTGAGTGGAATGGACTGGAGTGGAGTGGAACAGAATTGAATGGAATGGAAAGAACAGAGTGGAATGGAGTGCAGTGGAATGGAGTTGTGTGGAATGAAATGAATGCAGTGGATGGAATGGAATGGAATGGAATGGAATGGAGTAGAGTGTAGCTGCACGGTGTGGAATGGAGAGGTAGCAAGAGGAGTGGAATATAATGGAAAGTAATGGAAATTAATGGAATGAAGTGGAATGGAGTGGAGTGGAATGGAGTGGACTGGAGTGCAGGGGAGTTGAAAGTAATGAAATGCAGTGCAGTAGAGTGGAATGGAATGAAATGGAATGCAATGGAATAGGATGGAGTGGAATGGAGTCGACTGGAGTGTAATGGAAAGGAATTGAGTGTAGTGAAGTGGAACGTAGTGGAGTGGAGTGGAATCAAATGGAATGGAGAGTAGTGGCATGTAGTGGAATGGAGTGGAGTGGAATGGAGTGGAGCGCAGTGCAGTCAGTTGGACTGCTCTTAAATGGAGTGGAGTTAAAAGGAAGGAGTGGAATGGAGTGGAATTGAATAGAGTGGAATGGAGTGGAGTGGAATTGTATGGAGTGGAGTGAAGTGGAATGGAGTAGAGTGAAATGGAATGGAAAGAAACGGAGTGGAGTGGAGTGGAGTGGAATTGTGTGGAATAGAATTGAATGGAATGGAATGGAATGGAGTATAGTGTAATGGAGTGGATTGGAATTCAGTAGAGTTCAATGGCATGGAATGCAGTGGAATGGAATGGAGTGCAGTGGAGTGGAATCTGGAGGAATTTAATGGAGAGGAATGTAATGGAGTGGACTGCAGTAGAGAGGAGTGGAGTGGAATGGAAAGGAATGGAATGGAGTGGAGGGAAGTGGTGTGATGTGGAATGGAACGGAATTGAATGGAGTGGAGTGGAATGGAGTTTAGTGGAGTTGAATGGAGTGGAATGGAATGGAGTGGAATGAAATCGAATGGACTGGAGTGGTGTGGAGTGGAGTGGAAGGGAATGGAGTGAAGTGAAATGGACTGGAATGGAATGGAGTAGAGTGCAGAGGAATGGACTGGATTGGAATGGGGTGAAGTGTCGTGGAATGGAATGAATTGGAATGGAATGTAAAGGAGTGGGATGGGGAGAAATGGAAAGGAGTGGAATGGAATGGAGTGGAATGGAGTGGATTGGAGAGGAGTGGAATATATTGGAGTGGAGTGGAATGGAGTGGCGTGGAGTGGAATGGGATGGAATGGAATGGCAAAGAATGGAATGGAAAGGAAAGAATTGGAGTGGAATGCAATGGAGTGTATTGGAATGGAACGCAATGCAATAGAGTGGAGTGGCGTGGAGTGGAATGGTATGGAATGGAGTGGAGTGGAATGGAGTAGAATGGAATGGAGTGGAATGGTGTGGAGTGTAGTGGAGTGGAGTTCAGTGGAATGGAATGGAGTGGAAAGGAGATGATTGGAATGGAATGGAGTGGAGTGGAATGGAATAGAGTGTAGTGTAGAAGAGTGGAGTTTATTGAAATGGAGTGGAGTGGAGTGTAACGGAATTGAGTGGATTTTAATGTAATGTAATGGAGCGGAGTGGAGTGGAAGGGAGTGGAATGGAATGGAATGGAGTGGAGTGCGATGGAAAAGAGTTGAATGGAATAGAGTGGAGTGGAATGGGGTGGAGTGAAATGGAGAGGAGTGGAGGGGAATGGAATGAAATGGAGTGTACTGGAATGGAGTTTAATGGAGTGGAATGGAATGAAGTGGTATTAAATGGAGTGGAGTGTATTGGAGTGGAGTGGGATGGAATGGAATGGATTGGAATGGATTGGAATGAAAAGGAGTGGATTGCAATAGATTAGAAGTAATATGAGTGTGATTTATTGCAATGGACTGGAATGGACTGGAATGGAGTGTAATAGAGTGGAATGGAGTGAAGAGGAATGGAGTGGAATGAAACGGAATGGAATGGAGTATAGTGCAATGGATTGGAATGGATTGGAATGGAATGGAATGGAGTAGAGTGGAATGGAATGTAGTGGATTGCAGTGGAGTGGAGTGCAGAGGACTGGGATAAAGTGGAGTGGAGTGGAAAGGAATATAGTGGAGTTGAGTAGAATAGATTGGAATGGAGTGGAATGGAATGGAAAGGCATGGTGTGGAATGGAATGGAGTGGAATGGAATGGAGTGCAAAGGAATGAAGTGGAGTAGAGTGGATTGGAATGGAATGGAATGGAGTGAAGTTGAATGGAGTGCAACAGAACGGAGTGGAATGTTGTGAAGTGGAGTGGAGAAGAGTGAAGAGCACTGGGATGCAACGGAGTGGAAAGACGTGGAGTGGAATGAAATGGAGTAGTGTAGAATGGATGGAGTGCAGTAGAGAGGAATGGAATGTATTGTAATGGAATTTAGTGGAATGGAAGAAAAAGGAGTGTAATGGAATGGAATGTTTTGGAATAGAGTAGAGTGTAGTGGAATGGAGTGGAACGGAGTGGAGTGGAATGCTATGGAATGGAATGGAGTGGAGTGGAATTTAATGGAGTGGAGTGGAGTGGAATGGAGTTGAAAGGAATGGAATGGAATGGAATGGAATGGACTGGAATGGAGTGGAGAGGAATGGAGTAGAGTCGAATGGATTGGAATGGAGTGGATTGGAGAGGAGTGGAGTGGAGTGGAATGGAATGAAATGGATTGAAGTGGAGTGGAAAGGAGTGGAGTGGAAATGAGAGGAATGGAATAGAGTGGAACGGAATGGAGTGGTGTGGAGTGGAATGGATTGGAATGGAATGGAGAGGAGTTGAGTTCAGAGAAATAGAACGGAATGGAGTGGAGTGGAGTGGAATGGAATGGAATGGAGTGGAGTGGACAGGAATGGAGTGGTGTGGAGTGGAATGGAATGAAATGGAATGGAATGGAGTGGAATGTGGTGTAGTGGAATGGAGTGCAGTGGAGGGGGAGGAATGAAATGGAGTGGAGTGGAGTGGAGGGTAGTTGATTGGTGTGAAAAGGAATGGAATGGAGTGGAGTGGAATGCAGTGGAGTGGAGTGGAGGGTAGTAGATTGGTGTGAAAAGGAATGGAATGGAGTGGAGTGGAATGCAGTGGAGTGGAGTGGAATAGAGAGGAATGGAATGGAGTGGAATTGAATGGAATGGAGTGGAGTAGAGTGGAGAGGCGTGAAATGGAGAAGAGTGGAATGGAGAGTAATGGAATGGAGTGGAGTGGTGTGCAGTGTAATTGAATGGAATGGAATGGACTGAAATGGAGTGGAGTGGAGCGGTGTGCAGTGTAATGTAATGGAATGGAATGGAGTAGAGTACAGTGGAATGAAGTGGAATAGACTGGAATGGAGTGGAATCAAATGGAATGGAATGGAGTGGAATGGAATGGAAAGTAATTGAGTGGAGTGGAGTTGAAAGGAGTGGAATGCAGTGATATGGAATGAAATGGAGTGGGTGGTATGTAATGGAGTGGAATTGAGTGGAATAGAGTGGAGTGGAGAGGAGTGGATTGGAATGGAATGGAATTCAGTGGAATGGAATGGAATGGAATTGAGTTGAGTGGAATGCAATGACTTGGAAGGGAGTGGAGTGGAAGGGGGGTGTAGTGGAGTTGAATGGAATGGAAAACAATGGAATGTAATGAGATGTAATGGAGTGTAGAGGAGTAGAATGGAGTGGAAAGAAGTGGAGTGGAATGGTGTGGATAGGAATGGAATGGAGGGAAGTGGTGTTGAGTGCAGTGCAATGGAATGGAGAGGAGTCGAGTGGACTGAACTGAAATGGAATGGAATGGAATGGAAGGGAATGGAATGGAATGGAATGGAATGGAATGGAGAGGATTAGAATGGACTGGAGTGGGATAGAGTGGAGTGGAATGCAAAGGAGCAGAATGGAATGGAGTGGCGTGCAATGCAGTGCCACGGAGTGGAAAGGATTGGAGTAGAGTGGAATGGAATGGAGTGGAGTGGAGCGGAGTGCAGTTTGATGGAATGGAATGGAGTGGAATGGAATGCAGTGGAATGGAATGGAGTGGAATGGAGTGGAATGGAGGGGAGTGGAATGGAGTGGAAAGGACTGGAATGCAGTGGAATTGAATAGAATTTATTAGAATGGAGTGGAATGGAGTGGAAGGGAATAGAATGAAGAGGGGTGGAGTTGAATGGAATGGAGTGGAAAGGAATGTAGTGGAGTGGAATGTAGCATAGTGGATTGGATTGGAGGGAATTGGAGTGAAATGGAGTGGAGTGGAGTGGAGTTTAGTTTAGTGGAGTGTCATGGAATGGATTGGAATAGAATGAAGGGGAGTGGAAATGAGTGGAGTGGAATGGAGTGGAGTGGAAAGGAGTGGAGTGGAGTGCTGTGGAATGGAATGGAATGGAGTTGATTGGAATGGAATGGAGTTGAGAGGAATGGAATGGAGTTGAAGGGGTTGAAGTGGAGTCAATTCGATTGGAATGGAGGGGAGTGAAATGTAATGTAATGGAATGGAATGGAATGGAATGGAGTGGAGTGGAATGGAATGGAATAGACTGGAATTGAGTGGATTGGGGTGGAGTGGAATGGAGTGGAATGGAGCAGAACAGAGTGGAAAGGAATGGAATGGAGCGGAGTGGAATGGAACGTAATGGAATGGAGTGGAATTGAGTGTAGTGTAGTGCAGTGGACTAGAGTGGTGTGGAATGGAATGGAATGGAAGGCAGTTGAATGGAATGGAATGGAGTAAAATGGAATGTAATGGCATGGAATGGAGTGGATTGGAATGGAAGATTAGATTGGGTAGGAAATGAGTGGAATGGAATAGAAAGAAATGGAATGAAATTACATGGGATGGAGTGGAGTGGAATGGAATTGAGTGAAATGGACTGGAATTGAGTGGAGTGCAGTGGAATGGAGTGCAATGGAGTGGAATGGATTGGAATGGTGGGGAATGAAATAGAATGGAGTGGAGTGGAAAGGAATGGAGTGGAATTAAGTGGAGTGGAGTGGAGTGGCGTGGATTGGAAAGGAATGGTATGCAGTACAATGGAATGGAACAGAGTGGAGTGGAATGCAATGGCATGGATTGGAGTGAAGTGGAGTGGAGTGGAGTGCAATGGAATGGATCATAGTTGACTGAAATACATTGGAGTGGAGTGCAATAGAATGGAGTGGACTGGAATGCAATGGAATTCATTGTAGTGGAATAGAATGGAATGAAATGCAATGGATTGGAAAGGAATGGCGTGGAGTGGAGTGCTGTGGAGTGGATTTTGTGGAGTGCAGTGGAATGGAGTGGAGTGGAGTGGAGTGGATTGGAATTCAGTGGAATTGAACTGAAAGGAAAGGAATGGAGTGGGTTAGAATGGAGTGGAAAGGAAGGGCGTGGAATGGAGTGGAGTGGAGCGGAGTAGAAAGGAATGGAATGGAGTGGACTGGAATGGAGTGCAATGGAATTGAGCTGAGTGGAGTGGAATGGAGTGGTATGGACTGGAATGGAGTGGATTGGAGTCGAATGGAAAGGAGTAGAATGGAATGGAGTGGAGTGGAAGAGTTTGGAGAAAAGTGGATTGAAGTGAAGTGTAATGAAATGGAGTGGAATAGAGTGGAATTTAGTGGCGTTTTATGGAATGCATTGGTATAGAATGGAGAGGAGTGGCATGGACTGGAGTGGAATGCAGTGGAGTGCAATGGAATGACATGGAATGGTGTAGAGGGTAAAGTAATGGAATGAAGTGGAATGGAATGGAATGTACTGGATAGGATTGGAGTGGAATGGAATGGATTGGAATGGTGTGGAGTGGAGTGCAGTGCAATAAAAAGGAGTTGAGTTGAACGGAATGGAGTGGAGTGGAATGGAATGGAGATGAGTCAATTGGATTGGAATGGAATGTAGTGGAATGGAGTGAAGTGGAGTGGAGTGCAGTGAAATGAAATGGAATGGAATAGAGTTGAGTGGAATGGAATGGAATGGAATGGAATAGAGTGGATTGGAATGCAGTGGAAGGGAATGGAATGGAGTGGAATGGAGTGTAGTGGAGTGGAAAGGAGTGGAATGTAATGGAATGGAGTGGAATGGAAAGTAGTGGAGTGAAAGGGAGTGGAGTGGAATGGAGTGGAGTGGAATGGAATAGAGTGGAATGGAATGGAATGCAATGGAATGGAATTTAATGGAATTGAATGGAATGGAATGGAATGGAGGGGAGTGGAAAGGATTGGAGTGGAGAGAATGAAGAGGAATGGAATAGAGTGAAATGGAATGGGGTGGATGGAAGTGGAGTGTAGTGCAGTGGAATGAAATGAAGTAGAGTTGAATGGAGTGGAATGTAATGGGATGGAGTGCAATGTAGAGTAATGCAATGGATTGGAGTGGAGTGGAATGGAGTGGAATGAAATTGAGTGGAATGGAGGGGAATGGAGTGGAAAGTAGTGGAGTGGAATGGAATGGACAGGAATGGATTGGAATGGAATGGAGTGGAAAGTAGTGGAGTGGAATGGAATGGACAGGAATGGATTGGAATGGAATGCAATGGAAGGGAATAGAGTGGAATGGAATGCAATGAAATGAAGTGGAATGTAGTGGAATGCGGTGGAATGGAATGGAATGGAGTTGAATGGAATGTAAGGTCATGGAATGGACTAGAGGGGATAGGAAAGGAGTGGAATGGAATGGAATGGAATGGCATGGAATGGAAAGGAGTGGAATGGAAAGGAGTGGATTGGAATGGAGTTGAGAGGAATGGTATGGAATGGAGTAGAACGTAATGGAATAGAATGAAGTGGGGAAGAGTGGAATGGAGTGGAGTGGAGTTAAAAGTAATGCAATGGAATGGATTGGAGTGCAATACAGTGGAGTGGAATGGAGTGGAGGTGATAGGGGTGGAATGGAATGGAGTGGTGTGGAGTGTAGTGGAATGAAATGGAGTAGAGTGGAATGGAATGCAGTGGAGTGGAATGGAGTGGAGGTGATTGGGGTGGAGTGGAGTGGAGTGGAGTGGAATGGAGCGAAATGGAATAGAGTGGAATGGAATGGAATGGAGTGGAGTGGAATGGAGTGGAGTGGATTGTAATGGAGTGGAATGGAATGGAGTTGAATGTTATGGAATGGAGTGGAGTGGAATGGACAGTAGGGGAGTGGAGTGGAATGTGCTAGAGTGGAACGGAACGGATTGGAATGGTGTGGAGTGGTGTGGAGTGTTATGCAACAGAATATAATGGAATGGAATGCAGTGGAACGGCATGGAGTGAAATGAAGGGGAATCGAGTGGAAAGAATAGGAGTGCAGTGAAACAGAGTGGAATGTACTGGAATTGAGTGGAATGTAATGTAATGGAATGCAATGGAATGGAGTGTAGTTGAGTGGAATGTTCTGGAATGGACTGGAATGGGGTGGATTGGTGTGTAACATAATGGAATAGAGTGGAGTGTGGTGGAATTGGGGTGATTGGAGTGGAAAGGAGTGGAATGGAATGGAGTAGAGTGGAGTGGAGTTGAATGGAGGGGAATGGAGTGGAATTGAGTGGAATGGAGTGGAATGGAATCTAATGGAGTGGAGTGGAATGGAATGGAGTGGAGTGGAATGGAATGGAGTGGAGTGGAATGGAATGGAGTGGAGTGGAGGGCAGTGAAATAGAAAGGAATGGAGTTGAGTTGAGTGGATTAGACAGGAATATAGTTGAATGGAGTGGAATGGAGTGGAGTGGAAAGTATTGGAATGAAATGGAGTAGAGTGGAATGGAATAGAGTGGAGTGGAGTGGAGTGAATTGAGGTCGAGTGCATTGGAATGGAGTGCAGTGGAGTGGAGTGGCATGGAATGATGTGGAGTGGAATAGAATGGAATGGACTGGAATAGAATGGACAAGAATGGAGTGTAATGGAACGGAGGGGAGTGGAATGGAATATGATGGAATGGAGTTCAGTGGAGTGAAGAGGAATGGAATGGAATGGAGTGGAGTAGAATTGAGCAAAGTGGAGTCGAATTGAGTGGTACGCAATGGAACGGAATGGAATTTAGTGGTGGAGTGGAGTGGAGTGGAATGGAATGGAGTGGAGTGGAATGGAATGAAATGGAATTGAGTTGAATGGAGACGAATGGAGTGGAATGGACTGGAGTGGAATGGAAGAGAATGGAGTGGATGGGAATGGAATGGAATGGAATGGAATGGAATGGAATGGAATGGAATGGAATGGAATGGAATGGAATGGAATGGAGCAGAGTGGAATGGAGAGGAGTGCATTTTAATGGAGAGGAATTTAATGGAGTGAATTGGAATGTAGTGAATTGGAGTGGAGTGGATTGCAGTGGAATGTAATCGAGTAGAACTGAATGTAGTGGAATGTAATAGGGTGGAGTGGAATGTAGTGTAATGGAATGGAATGCAGAGGAGTGGAATGGAGTGGAGTGGAATGGAGTGGAATGGGGGGTAATGGAGTGGAATGCAGTGGAGTGGAGTGGAATGGAATGGAGTGGAATGGAATGTAATGGAATGGAATCGAATGGAATGAGTGGAATGGAAAGGACTGGAATGGAGTGGAATGGAGTAGAGTGGAATGGAGTAGAGTGGAATGGAACACAATGGACTGGAATGGAGTGGAGTGGACTGGAATGGAGTAGAGTTGAATGGAATGAAGTGGAGTGGAATGGAATGGAGTGGAGTGGAATAGAATGAAGTGGAGTGGAATGGAATGAAGTGGAGTGGAATGGAATGGAGTTTATTGGAGTGCAGTGAAATAGAGAGGAATGGAGTTGAGTGGAGTTGAGTATACTGGAATGCAGTAGAATGGAGTGGAATGGAGTGGAGTGAAATGGAGTGGAATGAAATGGAGTGGAGTGGAATGGAGTGGAATGGAATGGAGTAGAGTCGAATGGAGTGGAATGGATTGCAGTGGAGTGGTGTGGAGTGCAATGGAATGGATTGGAATTTAGTGGAATGGAGTGAAACTGAATGGCGTGGAATTGAGTGGAATGGAATGGGATGAATTAGAATGGAATGTAATGGCATGGAATGGAGTGTATTGGAGTGGAATGGAGTGGATTGGAGTGGAAAGGAGTAGATTAAAATGGAATAGAAAGGCATGGAGTGGAACGGAATGGAATTGCATGAACTAGAATTGAGTGGAGTGGAGTGGAGTCAAATGGAATGGAGTGGAATGGAGTGTAGTGTAGCTGAGTGTAGTGGACCGAAGTGGAATGGAGTGGAATGGTATGCAGGAGAATGGAATGGAATGGAGTGGAGTGGAATGCAATGGCATGGAATGGAGTGGAGTGTAGTGGAGTGTAGTGGAGAGCAGTGGAATGTAGCGTAGCTGACTGGAATGGAATGGAGTAGACTGGAGTAGGATGGAGTGGGGTGTAGAGCAATGGAAAGGAGTGGAGTGGAATGGAATGGAATGGAATGAAGAGGAGTGGAATGGCGTGGACTGGAGAGGAGTGGAGTGCAGTGGAATGGAGTGGAGTGGAGTGGACTGGAATGGAACGGAAGTGAACAGAATGGAAAGGAATGGAGTGGAATACAATGGACAGGAGTGGAGTAGAATGGAGTGGAATGCATTGGAGTGGAATAGAATGTAACGGAATGAAGAGGACTGGAATGGCGTGGAGTGGAGAGGAGTGGATTGCAGTGGAATGGAGTGGAGTGGAGTGGACTGGAATGGAATGGAAGTGAACAGAATGGAAAGGAATGGACTGGAGTACAATGGAGGGAGTGGAGTAGAATGGAGTGGAATGCGTTGAAGCGGAATGGAATAGAATTGAGTTGAGTGGAGTGGTGTAGAATGGAACGGAATGGAGTGGACTGGAATGGAGTGGAATGGAATTGAGTGGAGTGTAGTGGAATAGAATGGAATGGATTCTAATGGAGTGGATTGGAGTCGAATGGAATGCAGTGTAATGGAATGGAATGAAGTGGAATGGAGTGGATGGAGTGGACTGAAGTGAAGTGGATGAAATGGAGTGGCGTAGAATGGACTTTAGTGGAATGTCATGGAATGGATTGGAATAGAATGAAGAAGAGGGGAATAGAGTGGAGTAGAAAGAGTGGAGGGGATTGGAATGGCATGGAATCGCATAGAGTGGAAAGGAATGGAGTGGAGTAGATTGAAATGGAATGTAGTGGAGATGAAGGGAGTGGAATGGAATGGAGTTGAGGGGAGTGGAGTGGAATGCAGTGGGGTGGAATGGAATGGAGTGGACTGGAATAGAGTGGAATATAATGGAACGGAAAGGAATGAAATGGAGTGGAATGGAGAGAAGAGGAGTGGATTAGAGTGGAGTGAAATGATATGGAGGGAGTGCAATGGAATGGAATGGAGTGGAGTGGAGTGGAACGGAATGGAGTAGAGTAGAATGGAGTTGAATGGATTGAAATGCAAAGGACTGGAGTCTAATGGACAGGAGTGGAATGGGGTAGAGTGGAATCGAATGGAATGGAGTGGAATCTAATGGAATGCATTGAAACGGAATGGAGTGGAATGGAGTTGTATGGAGTGGAGATAAGTGGAATGGAGTAGAATGGAGTGGAATGGAGAGGAATGGAAATGGAGTGGAGTGGAGTGGATTGCAGTGGATTAGAATGGAATGGAGTACAGTATAATGGAGTGGTATAGAATGGAGTGGAATGGTGTGGAGTGTAATGCAATGGAGTGGAATGTAGAAGAATGGAATTGAGTGGAATGGAGGGGAATGTAGTGGAATGGATTGGAGTGCAGTGGAATGGAGTGGACTGAATTGGAATGGAGTGGAGTGGAGCTGTATGGAGAGGAGAGGATTGGAATGGAGTGTAGTGGACTGGAAGGGATTTGAAGGGATTGGAATGGAGAAGAATGGAATGGAATGGAATTGAATGAAATGGAATGGAGTGGAGTGGATTGGCATTAGGGGAGTGGATTGTAATGGAATGGAGTTGAGTGAAATGGAATGGAATGGAGTGGAGTGGAATTTAGTGGAAAGGAGAGGAGTGGACTGGAGTGGAATGGAGTGGAGTGGAGTGGATTGTATTGGAATGGAATAGTATGGAATGGAATGGAGTAGAGTGGAATGGAGTTGAATGGAATGGAGTGGAGTGTTGGGAAGGGTAACGGAATGGAATGGAATGGAATGTAGTAGAATGGAATAGAGTGAAATGGAGTGGAATGGAATAGAATGGCTTGGAGTACAGTGGAATGAGTGGAAGGGTCTGGAATGTGCTGGAATGGAATTTAATGGAATGGAATAGAATGGAATGGTATGGAGTGGAGTGGAATGGACTGGATTGGAGTGGCATGGAATGCAATGGAGTGGAATGGAATGGAATGGAATGACGTGGAAAGGAGTGGAGTGGATTGGAGTGGATTGCAGTGGAAAGGAGAAGAATGGAATGGAATGGAGTGGAGTGGAGTGAAGTGCAGTGTAGTGGAGTGGAATGGAGAGGAATGGATTGGAATGGAATGGAGTGGTATGGAGTGGAATGGAATTGAATGGACTAGAATGGAATGGAATGGAGTGTAGTGGAGTGGAATGGAGCTCAGTGGAGCTAAATGGAGTGGAATAGAACGGAATGGAGTGGAATGGAATGGAATGGAATGTAGTGGAATGGAATGGCATGGAATTGAGTGGAATGGAATGGAATGGAGTAGAGTGGAATGGAATGGAGTAGAGTGCAATGGATTGGAGTTGAGTGGACGTGAGTGAAGTGCAATTAAATCGAGTGGAGTAGAGTGGAGGGAAATTTAATGGAGTGACATGGAATGGATTGGAATAGGATGGAGTGTATTGGATTGGAGTGGAGTGGAATGGAGAAGAGTGGAATGGAATGGCATGGAATGGTGTAGAGTGGAATGGAATGGAGTAGAGTGGAAAGGAAAAGAAAAGAGTGGAGTGGAATGCAGTGGAATGGAATGCAGTGGAAAAGAGTAGAGTGGAGTGGAGTGCAGTGGAATGGAGTGGAGTGGAGTGGAATGCACTGGAACGGAGTGGAGTGGAGTGGAATGCACTGGAACGGAGTGGAATGAAACGGAATTGAGTGGAATGGAATGGAATGGCATGAAATGGAGGGGAGTGGAGTTGTATGTAGTGGGTGGAGTGGAATGGAGTGGAATGGAATAGAAGGGAGAAGAATGGAGTAGAGTGGAATGAAAAGGAATGGGGTCTAATGGAATGGAATGGAATGGAATGGAGTGGTGTGGAACGTAGTGGAGTAGAATGGAGTTTAGTGGATTACGGTAGAAAGGAATGTGGTGTAGTGGATTGGAGTAGACTGGAATGAAATGGAAAGGAATGGAATGGATTGGAGCAAAACGGAGTGTAGTGGGGTGGAATGCAGAATAAAGGAATGGAGTAGAACGGAATTTGTCTATTGGAGTCAACTGGAGTGGAGTGGAATGGAATGGAGTAGGGTGGAATGGAGTGGAATGGAATGGAGTGGATTGTTGTGGAGGGAAATGGAATGGAATTTAACGGAGTGGAATGTAATGGAACGGAATATAATGAAATGGAGTGGAATGGAGTAGAATGGAGTGGAGTACAGTGGAATGAAGTGAAAGGGACTGGAATGTAGTGAAATGGAATTTAATGGGATGGAATAGAATGGAATGGATTGGAGTGGAATGGACTGGAACGGAGTGGAATGGAATGGAATGGAGTGGAATGGAATGGAAAGGAATGGCATGGAACGGAGTGTACTGGAGTGGAATGGAGTGGACTGAAGTGGAAAGGAGTGGAATGGAATGGAATGGAATGGAAAGGGATGGAGTGGAGAGGAGTGGAGTGGAATGGAATGGAGTGGAGTGCAATAGAGTGGAATGCAGAGGAATGGTTTGGAGTGGAATTGAGTGGAATAGATTGGAATGGAGTAGAGTGGAATGAAACGGAGTGGAGTGGAGTTGAGTGGAATGGAAAGGATTGCAGTGGAATGTATTGGAATGGAATGGAGTGGAATTGAGTGGAGTGGAGAGGAGTTGATGGAATGTTATTGAATGGAATGCAGTGGAGTGGATTTGAATGGAGTGGAGTGGAATATGATGGCTTGAAATGGAGTGGAGTGGAATGGCGTGGAGAGTAGTGGAATGGAATGGAGTGGAGTGGAATGGAATCAAACGGAATGGAAACGAGTGGAGTGGACTGGAACGGAGTGGAGTGGAATGGAATGGATTATAATGAAATCTAAAATAATGGAAAGGAGTAGAGTGCAGTGTAATTGCGTGCAGGGGATAGCAGTGGAATTGCGTGCAGTGGACTGCAACGGAATGGAGAGGAGTGGAGTGGATTAGACTGGAGTGGAGTAGAATGGAGTGGAAAGGAGTGGAACGGAGTGGAGTGGATTGGAGTGGATTGGAGTGCAGTGGAATGGAGTGGAGTGGAGTTGAAAAGAAATTAGTGGTGTGGAGTGGAAAGAAATGGAATGGAGTGAAATGGAATGCAAAGGCATTCAGTGGAAGTGAAAGGAGTAGAGTGGAAAGGACTGGGATGGAATGGAGTGGAGTGGAGTGGAGTTGAAAGGAATGGAATGGAGTGTAAGGGAATGGAGTGGAATGGAATGGAGTGGAATGGAGTGGAGTGAAGTGGAGTTTAGTGGACGGGAATGGAATGGAAAGGAAAGGAGTGGAATGGAAAGGAGTGGAGTGGAATGGAATGGAATAAAATGGAGTTGAGTGGAGTGGAGTAGAATGGAGTGGAGTGGAATGGAGTGGAGTTGAATGTAATGGAGTTTGGAATGGAATGGAATGGAATGGAATGCAGTAGAGTGGAGTGGAATTTAGTGGAGAGGAATGGAAAGGAAAAGAGTGGAATGGAATTGAGTTTAATGGAATTTAATGTAATGAAATGCAGTATAGTGGAGTGGAATGGAGTGGAGTGGAGTGGAATGGAATGGATTTAAGTGGAATGTAATGTAATGGAAAGGAGTAGAGTGCAGTGGAATTCCGTGTAGTGGACTGCAATGGAATGGAGAGGACTGGAGTGGATTAGACTGGAATGGAGTAGAATGGAGTGGAGTGGAGTGGAATGGAGTGGAGTGGATTGGAGTAGATAGGAGTGGAGTGAATTGGAATGGAGTGGAATTGAGTGGAATGGAATGTAGTGGTGTGGAGTGGAAAGGAATGTAATGGAGTGGAATGAAATGGAAAGGAAATCAGTGAAAGGGAATGGAGTAGAGAGGAATGGACTGGGATGGAATGGAGTGGAGTGGAGTGGAGTCGAATGGAATGGAATGGAGTGGAGAGGAATGGAGTGGAATGGAATGGAGTGGAAAGTAGTGGAGTGGAGTGGAGTTTATTGTACTGGAATGGAATGGAAAGGAAAGGAGTGGAATGGAATGGAATGGAGTGGAATGGAGTGGCAAGGAAAGGAGTTTAATGCAATAGAAAAGAATTCAGGGGAAGGTAATGGAGTTGAGTGGAATGGAGTGGAATATAATGGAGTGGAGTGGAGTTGGATGGAAGGGAATGGAGTGGAGTGGAATGGACTGGAAAGGAATGGAGTGGAATGGAGTGGAGTGAAGTGGAGTTTAGTGGACGGGAATGGAATGGAAAGGAAAGGAGTGGAATGGAAAGGAGTGGAGTGGAATGGAATGGAATAAAATGGAGTTGAGTGGAGTGGAGTAGAATGGAGTGGAGTGGAATGGAGTGGAGTGGACTGCAATGGAATGGAGTGGAATGGAATGGAGTTTAATGGAATGGAATGGAATGCAGTAGAGTGGAGTGGAATTTAGTGGAGTGGACTGGAAAGAACTGGAGTGAAATG